>NW_028181480.1:0-15000 GCF_963514085.1 Chelon labrosus
GACGTGGTGGCTACATGTGTGTTTGTTTGCGTGCATGTGGGGGAAAAGGGAGAACCTGTCCGTTCAACCACACGATCGGCGGCGGAACCGATGGAAGGGATAAACAAGGTGACAGTCTACATGCTTTGTATCTTGTCATGGGATTTGTTTATAAAAAGCAGCAATGAAGGTACGCTACTAACAAGTTTTGTGCATCAAATGTGATATTATCCTCTGTGCTATATTACTATTAAAATGCTGTTGTATTATGGGTAATATGGATATAGAGGGACAGCTGGGTAGTGTTGTTTTTGGCGGCCTGTTTTAATTTTAGTTTTAGTCTAGTCTTTGTGTCAAGCTGTCATTTTAGTTTTTATTAGTTTTAGTCATGTTCATACTCTTTTTAGTCTAGTCAAGTTTCAGTCAACTAAAAGTCTGAGCATTTTAGTCTTATTTTAGTCAGAATTATCCATGACTATTTTCGTCTAGTTTTAGTCAATGAAAATTGTATTTTAGTCTCTTTTTAGTAATGCAATTCTATTTAACCCAGTCAATATAGTATAAGTAGCCTACCTTGTAGTATAGACAAAACCAAAATTTTCTTTTAGCCAAACCTATTTCAAACAAGGTTCTTATTATATTATTGTTACCTTATAGACTCAAGAATACATCCATTCCAGACACGGAAGACGCTGATTTGAATTTACAACATATTTATTTTACTATTTATTTACTATTTGCCGCACTTCTCCCTATCTTTCACCACAAGACATTCGGTTTTATTTTCCACTTCGGTGTATTTAAAGTTTTTCCAAATGTCTTCTCTTCTCCTTCTACCAAAGACCCCCGGCTGGCCGGCCATCGTTCCCTTTCTCTGTCACGCTACTCAGTAGTCTACTCACAGTTCTCTCGCTACTCAGTACTCACGCAGAGTCGCAGACTCACTGGAGCAGCTGCATCTTCTAAATAATACCGCGAGTGGAGCTTGAGGAAGTGACGTCGCCTGCGAGAGAAACGGGCTCTGGACACAGGAAACAGATAAACTACAAAATAATAATAATAACGCGACTAAACAAGACAAAATGACGTTGTAACATTTCGTCTCGTCTCGTTTTGGTCAACGAAAATGGAGAGACATTTTAGCATAGTTTTTATTTTGCAAACCACATTTAGTCTCGTTTTTATTCGTCAACAATATTGCATTATACATTTAATTATAGTCATCGTCGCATGACCAGCGTTTACGTTACGTCTCGTCTCGTTTTAGTCACGTGATAAAGGTTCGTTGACGACAATATTTAGTCATAGTTTTCGTTGACGAAAGCAACACTACAGCTGGGATAGGCTGCAGCCCCCCCAGCGACCATTCACAGGACAAGCGGTTACAGAAGATGATTGAATGAATGAATGAATGAATGGATATAGACCAAAAGAATAAAGAATAGTATTACAATGATGATCAATTTAATGTACTACTATACAGCTTTAAAAAGAAACTACACATGAGCCTTTAGACAAGAAGCTCAACTTAGCTACAGGTAAGACAAGACAGAATCATCCCAAAAGTTTGACCACTGACCCTTGTTGCATCTTGTTCCTTTATCTCTTAAGCCACTACCAAGAGACTAAATCTACTAAAAACACATCTACTGCACAAGAGTTTAATTCTCTCTCCCGCTACGACTCTGCAGTCTGGTCCCGACACGCAGCTTTACAACAAGCACACACAGAGCACCGGGATAACCACGAAGCTCTGCGGGATTCTGTCTCGCAGGTAACTAAGCCAGGAGTGCACTCACCACGGAGCAGCGATCCCAAGCATGAACGCAAGCGCTCTGCCTCCTCCAAGAGTCCGACATGGCTGCTCGTCCACCCGTGGTCGGGAGTCACGGGGAAGTGGAGCTACCTGAGCTGCGGTCTGGGTCGTGTGACGCGCGTGCTGATGTATGGCTTCTAGCTGGAGAGAACAGCTGAGATCACAATGTAGTTTAATTGGGTCAAATGAACTGGGCTGTGATGAGGGTGAGAGGAAACAACAGCAGGAAGAGGGGTGTAAGTTTGGGGAGTAAATGGAAGATGGGGAAGCGAAGGCTTGTTCAATATTTCAGTATTTGCAGATACTTCAATCCCAGCGTGACGGTTATTTTCCTGTACTCTACCTTTGGGTGGAAACGGCGTCAGTTTGTCGTCTACGGTAAACACAACAATGATTTGGACGCGATCCCTCAGAGACACAACAAGAACTCAGCGTGAAAATATCTGCTAAATTTGGAGCCACGGCGGCGGTTGTGCAATTTAGCACACGCTGGCCGACGCAAAGCAGACAGGTTCAAGTGCGTTTAGAGCCAAACTGCCTGTGAGAGTGCTGCACCTGATCTCTGCAACAAATGTTCACGCAGGCGTTGCCGAGCGCGCGAGGGGCAACAGACATTCACAGGGGAGACGACGTCAGACGGCGCAAATGCCAGTGTTTGTTTGCACTGATTCACAGACCAAACAAGGCGTTTATTTTCCTAAACTGCACATAAACACCTAAAAACACACCCAGCTCCGCTTTGTGACTCCATTTGATCTCAAAGATGGTTTAAACAGAACACATCTGTCCTGGTTAACTCTTCATAAGCCTCAGTGTTGCATTGACCTGAGCAAGTCAACCTCTTACTACTGATGAACAGTGTATTTTTCACATTTGCGCATTAGCATACAGCCCCGAGCGTTGGCCAGGCCCCTGAAACTGAAACAACCTCCTCTCCTAAAACTGTTCTGTTTCAACACATCAAACAATCCTGCTGCTGTAAAGGGAAGAGATTATTGTTTGGGGAAGATTTGCAGTTCACGCCAGACCAAAAAGGATTAGTTTGACATTTTTTTAAGGAAATACACCTTGTTTCCGATTTTGCCAAGAGTTAGATGAGAAGACTGACACCACAACACCGATCAGTCACAACATTAAAACCACTGAGAGGAGAAGTAAATAAATATAACACACATGAACCTGGCATTCATTCATGTGGATCTTCCTTAGACGTGTAGCACCCACCTAGACCAGACCAGGCACCCACGCACCCCATAGCAACGACACTCCTTGATGGCAGCAGGGCACACACACAAAAATGGAACAACTCAAAAAAAAAAACATGAAGAACAGCACAAGGTGTTGACCTGGCGTCCAAATTCACTAGATCCCAAACTGATCAAGTATCTGTGGGACGATCCACAGAGGCCCCTCCCCTCAAAGGCTGTTTCCAGACACCACAGGACACCCTCAGAAGGCCCATGTCCATTCTCTGATGAGCCACAACTGTTTTGGAGGCACAAGGGGAGACCTACACAATATTAGGACATAATGTTATGCCTGAACGGTGTAGAATTGCCTAGCTGAGCGTTAAGGTTCAAAATAGAGCAACACATCTCGCCTTTCTTTGCCCCAAAAACGACAAAATCCAAGTGCAATTAAACCTATCCTATAAACGTGGCTCACATTTGCTTTGATAAGTCTTTTGTACACGGTGAATTCTCGCTACCAGCTCTCGACGGCAGGCAAATCCTCTTAACGCGTCTCTGCCTGGTTCGCCGTTAAACTCGGCCTTTCCCGACACATTCACATGTAAAGCGAGACCCCTGTTCTTTTATATATAATTCCTGTGGCGAGGCGTCACAGACACACAGACATGAGAAACTTTTCAGCTGGATGGTGAGGACATCCCAGCCCGAAGCAATGTGCTGCTCCGTCAGCCAAGACTCTGATTAAGTCCCAGCAGTAGAGTAATGAGCGCAGCGTGGCATACTGAGACTCTGAGACGAGGCTGACACACACAAGACACAAAAAAAACATTCGCACACAGGAACATATGACAGACAGTACGCAAGGATTTGTGCCGAGCCTTACTCTCTGTAGAATCAGCGGCCCTGATTACTGAAACTGAAGCCAAACACTCCCCGCCCAGCAAGCAGCGCTACTGCAGGCCACGGCATGAATAAGACATGAAGAGTGAAACGCGAAGGATGACTGGGCTGTGTGGCAAATCTTGTTTGTGTGTTAAAATTAGACACAATATGCAGATGAAGAAAAAGAAGAAAAAAGAAAAACAACCCACCGTCGCACATACATGAGCTCCGCTAACGAGTTTTTGCCACGAGGGAAAGCGAGTGCCAAGTAGGTCAATGAATGATGGTGAACGCCGAATCGTCTGCACATGTGTGTGTGTGTCTGTCATCTTTTCCCTCCAGCTGCTTAAGCCGAACACTTGATGAGCACCACTCTTCCAGACAGTTTGGCTAAAAGATCTGTTCACACAGCCCAGACTGCGTGTGTGTGTGTGCTAAAATCTCAATCAGTTCTTTCATTGAACTCATTTATCTCTTCCCAGTGGCAAGTTCCTGCTTTAGTTCAGTATCTGAAAACAGCTGCACCGTCGTGCTACCGCGAACAATAACAAAATGTTATAATAGACGTGCATGACAGATGTGTATAAAGTAGGCCATGCACAGATATAAGTACAGGGGTCAGTCCCCTGAGCTGCCATGACTGACTGAGCTGAGGAGTTGTGTTTTTTTTTAACTCCACGAGCTTAAATCGTGAAACAAAGCGACTCGATCATCTGTAATGGGCCGCTGTGGCTGGGTCCTGAGGCGAGACGCTAAAAACCCCGCGATGATGCCCCCCATGGGCAGGCGAGCACTTTGCACGGCGGCTTCCGTCATTGGTGTGTGACTGTGTTTGTGAATGAGTCAATGGGAAACAATGAAAAGGTGCTTTGAGTGTGAGTGCAGACCATTTACCGTTTAACACCAAAGCAGAAGAGAAGGCTCAAGTGTCTCGGGGAAGGAAAAATCTCTACTAAACTGGTGAGACATCTTCAAATCATCACACGAGAGCGTCGACACAATCCCCATGTTTCCAAAAAATGGAAATGCAAGTCATCACTTCATCATTTTCTATTACAAATCTGTGTAATTCTGATCTCACAGTAATTTTTCTGACCTCCAAGCGGAGCAGATGGTTGCACCGATTCGACAGATGAACAAACAACTCGACAACGTAACGCTTCTGGCCACAGCTATCACCGACAAAAGAGTATTATAACAAACTACCCAGGGTAATGTGACAAGCTTAGTTCATTGCAATATCCATGAGTGTTTCTTGTAACTATTGCCCTGGTTGGAAGAGGAGGAAAGAACGGCCCTATGATCGCTGCAAACTCAAGAATCTAATTAAATTTGATTTTCCCATTAGCTTCAGCCTTTCTTTAGCATCACACTTTAATCTTGTCAAAATCCCCTGATGTACACATGCTTGCTCCTTCAACTTTAGTTATCAGAACCGCTCTTCTCTTTTACCGGGGATTCAGGGAGACAGTTTACTACCCATCTAAGCGGCCACAAATGACCGTACGGGAGTTAAGAGAGACTAGAGCGCTCCCTCCGAGGATACGGCTGCAACAACCTTTATATGTGAAGGTGCTTTAGGTGAGTTAATAATGTAAAGAGTGACGATAAAGACCAGAAGAGAGCGATGCATCTTCAGTTGCTAAACCACAGTAATTAATATCTATCATGAGATAAGTTCTTTTAAGTTGTTTGCCCATCGCACAGTTATTAAGTGGACTTATTTAAGGATCCTAAAAGCAAATACTGCTTTGTCAGAACAAAAACTTAAGAAAACAAACTGTCCCATGTTCGTTTTTTTTCTTTCACCGTGACAGTTATTTGGAACGGGACGCCTGAGTGCTACCTGGAATTTCGCGTCCTGACATGCCAGCGTGCAGCCAACCTGCAAAGCTAACACGGCGCTATCTGATCGACCGCTCTTTTATTTGACTTAGCTTTTATCTGAATCCAAGCAACATAATCAGACGTCTGTCTGATAAGTGAAATAAAAACACGAGTCGGTCGGCTTTCTGCTTGGTGCGAATGAAGACCTCATGGTGCTGCCGTTACGTTACCTGGGGTTCAGCAAATATTTAAGACGCAACGAGGTATTCAGACACTACAACTATTACAGTTTCCTACCTTATATTTCTCTTTTATACAATAATCCATCGTGTAATCCATATTTTGCTCCAGCTCTCGCATTAGTCAGCATGATTTCTGAGTTTGAATTTTGACTGACACTCAAAATCAGCTAAGCTGCCGTTTTGGCTTGGCCCGATCCATTCTGAAGGGGCCCACTGGCTCCATCTTACCCCGGCAGGTATCATCAACCGACCCAATCTGTTGCACCGAGTTCACCTTTGACAAAATGGACAAAGTTAAGTTTCATTGTGCGAAGACGCAGCCTGCTGCCGCATGCGTATCCTGTCGCGGAGGTTTGTCAGTAACAGACTTCGTGAAAGTGACAACCCAGAGCTCGCCAAAAAATGGACTGGCCCTGCTGGCTTTTCCCCCAAAAATACCAGATGGCCTGTCCCGGCCCAGGCTCATCACCACAATTATCATTCCAACTCGTTTTGACTGATGAATCCCTTGTGCTCCTAATCCTTTATAAATCAGACAACCAGAGTTACCCATCCATAAGGCATCTTGTCAGGCAGCAATAGTAAGAGGCTTCTGGGGCAGCTTGATAATCCACTATAATGTATAAAAGGCATTCAGTCCTACCTGGACCTGCTCTCCTCGAACAGCCGAGTCACCCAGCAGCGGCTCTGCGGGCGGCGTGTTAATCGTCACAGACTTTTCCGAACGGCTGTCTTTGCTGCGCGACTTGTGGCGGTCCCGGCTTCGCTCGCTGAAAGAAAAAGAAAGGCAAGGAAAATCGCCAGTTAGTGTGCGGCCGTTGCTTTAAAAGGACAACGAGGAACGGACGTGCAACTTCTCAGGAATTTAACTATATGTTGTGGATGTCCTCATCCGTGTCCATGCACCAGAAGTCATTAGGGATTAAAGGATCAGCCTATAAATTGTCCAAAAATATTAACAATGACATGAGGGTTATACGCCGAGTCCTTCCTCACTCCACGTCTACACTGCTGTCGCTATAAGGCCCTCCATTCACGGGAGCTGCAACATAAGAGCTCCATTAGCTGGACTGACCCCTCTGCACTTACAACCCTAATCTTGTGTAAAACGCACACAGCGGGTCTCCTCGTCCTCTGCCCAGCATCGCCATCGCCACATGGCTTGATGCCCAGTCTGCCTGCAGCTCCATTACCAGAGAAAAAAGCTCAACAGCCTCGGTTTAATCCCTAATCTGTCTCCTTCCCCGTCCGGCTGCTGAGATTTTGGGCGCGTACACATAAAGTATGTTATAGTTTTAGTAGAATCAAAGTGAAGAAGACTGCTTTGAGCTCTTACGCAGCAGAATACAATAACATTTGTATGAGAGCAGCTGTGTTTTCCAGGTATTGTGTTAGAGTGCCACTCAGACTGAATGAGACGCTACACCAGAGCCACTGTCAGATCTAATGTAGATATAACATGCTGAAGATGTTGTAAAGAGATTACCGGACAAACACGTGACGCATCGCATAAATGGAAGCGACGTCTTATGAATATAAAGGATTTTTTTTGTCTGGAGGCTGTTCCTGGTGTCTTGCTAAATGCTAATTAAGTTTCCTGCTGTCTCTTAAGCTTGTTGTTTCACGGTAATCACTTCTTTTGTACGAGCGACACCGGAACAGAAGTGTAACAAATCTCATTTACACAACGCAGGAGGGTTTTTTTTTCTTTCTTTTTTTGCGTTAGCACACTAACAACTTTGTGTTTATCAAGAGGATCTGATGATATTAAGAAACATTAGCATTCATTTGCTTAAAGGCCGTTTGAAGTGTTTCTGTCAACACTTTTAAGATTCTCAACACTAATTTGATCTCTTGCTAACATAAAAACATCGACTTATCTTTGCAGCCGCCGTTAAATAAGATCTGGAGTGAATAACAGCCTGGAGTGACCCTCAAATCCCACTCCCGCAGTAACAATTCATAACCATAAAGCACGGGATATCCTGCCTGCAGGGGCAACGGAGGGAAACCGCGTGATTGACAGCAGCGAAAACGCGCACGGTCTGACGGAGTTGCGTTGGATCCCGAGTGTTTTGATTAAAGGGTGTTAACCAGCCTGCTTCCCGCCTCTATTCTTACACTTCCTCTTAAATGTGGACTCAATTTCCCACAGAAGAATCACAACAGCGACTAACGTTTCAAATCTGTGTGAGAAAGCTCGTATTCGCATATATACACAGCCTGCAGCGACCTCCTTCACTCACACGGTGACTGACATGATGTTATCTAATAAATCCAGAAGATTAGGAAGTTGACGTGAGCCTTTAAATATATTACCACTCCGATTATTGCTTTAAATGTTATTACAACCGTCATCGTCATCCCTGTAGTGATGGCTATTCCACTGGGAGCGATCATCAGTCAAACGCTGGCACAGATTAAGCTTATTAATTGGGGAGGGGGCGCTGTAGAAGAAAGGGGGGAACCGGGGAGGAGCAGCTTTCTTCAAAGTCGGAATAACAAGCAGCTGTGGGGGGAAATGTAAGGAAGCAGGTACAGAGAACAGATAATATGAATAAAAAGCTGCATTTCAGGGTCTATTATATGTATTTATGCTGTTCACATGAATAATTAATTTGACAAAAAGAGGTCATGTTAACATATTTCTGCTGAAAAAAATAAAAAATACAAGACCAGAGATGTAAGGAGAGGTTTAAACGGCGCTAATGGGAACTGCAAGCGTTGGCATGTTAACAAGATTACAACTTACTTACAACCAACAGCGGTACTTTTAAGGCAACATATCATTACTGACGACATGGGGTTTGTGGCGGGAACGGATTAGATTTAAAAAGCCTCTCTCAAGATAAGTAATATTATCAGCTTTCAATTCTTTAATACTTGTGAATAGATAGCTTTATGTTTTGCCAAACAGTCCTAATCCCAAAAGCCCTTTTCACTTATATCGCAATAAAAGAAAACGAAATAAAAATAAGAGCGGAGATGTTTTTTCTTCATTTTTCCCACTGTCTTTTAAATCTTTGCTTCCCAGCCAGCAGCAGGGAACATGTACGTACTAGTAGTTGTGACAGAGCCAGGCGGCAGAGAGAGAGAGTAGAATAAAAGGCTGTAGTAGTAGTAGAAGCAGGAAAACACAAGAAGCGTGAATAAAAAGCATCTAAAGTTAAGTAGGGAAAAAATGGATAAAACGCTGCATGGGAGAGAGAAGGAGAAAAACATTTCGTGCAGGAAAATCTGGCTAAAAAAAATAGAAACTGCTGTTGTTTACTTCTGTCTGTAATCAAGTACCCATCCCATGGTTTCAATAAATTACCAAGAATTTAAATTTCACAAGCGCTTCATTTCCAAAACTTAAAGTGAAAGCGCCTCTGTACTTTGTTGTGTCCCGGCAAAATAAGGAATCATCGTCGTGGAAAGTCGTGCTGTCGTCGAGAACAAGAACGAACATCTGGTTTCCACCGTGCTGCCAGGACTACGTACGTGTGTGTGTGTGTGTGTGTGTGTGTGAGGTGCAGAGTTAGACGTCAGAAACTGTGAACAATGAGCATTTTGAAATGTGCAATTGTGCATGCGCGCAGACAGGAAACACGGAGGTGAGCAGACCTGTGGGCAGCCAGGGAATGGTTTGAACAGAATGGCCTCTGTCTTCCACCTCTCCCCCGTCCCCCCCGCCCCCTCCAGCACGTTCTCTCATTCCCCCTTCGGCGAGGTTCTGGGCGATCGCACCGTGTGGAAACCTCGCTTCCAACACACACTCCTTCTCCGTCCTTCCCCCCCCTCCCCCCTCTTCCCACATCCTCTTCCTGCCTCATTAGCATGCAGCCGGCTCGCTGGTATTCCAACAGCGTGCTACGCTATGATTTGATTAATGGAATTTGACTTCCAGCGTGGATCCCTGAAATGGGTATGGCTTTTTGGAATAGGGAGGAGAGGGGGGGAGGGAGGAGGGGCTGGCGAGCTCGTGCAGCGTCCTGCCAGTTTCCCCTCGAACACCTGAGGATGAGTGTGATCACATTCTCCGCCTCGCGCAGAGGGACGGTAGCAGCGGCAGGGAAGGCTATTGAAGAAGCGCAGCCAACTAGGGTGGCAAGCCAAACTGTCCACGGGCCAATTTTCTCGCTCCTCGGCTGGCAGGTTAACCCGCACACCTGTGCGACGGAGAGCTTGGTGGCGGAAGCTCTCTGACGGGCGGCTCGGCCACTGCCAGATGGGTAAAGCTGAAAATTTCCTGGAACTGTAATTTCCGAAGAACTAATGTCCATAAACTTTACCAAAGATAAAACTTCCTCCAGTAAATTGTCTTTAACAATCAGTGGCTTGAACGTTTAGAGGAGCAGCTTCCTGATTACATTATTCTACTTCTATTGCGATGTAGGATCCACCGGACTCACAAGGTCCTACTCAAGAGTAGCAAGGACATTTTCGTCCACGTACAAAAGGCCTTGCACTTGGAGCAGAAAGAAGCTTACGACGAGTTTCCTTTTGCACATTTTGTATCCTACTTGGATCAAAACTCGTAACTAACTCCACCAAATGTAGAGCCCCATTGCAGCACGTGCAGTCTGGTGCTGAGCCGAGGGGGCAGGTGGGTGTGATAAGCCTCCACTCGCCAGGATTAGCTTCATAAAGATATCCCTGCAGTAAAGGCGACACATTCCAGGAACAAGTGGGTCTGACGTGTCCCAACAACCTAAACCAGACCATGATATTGTTTGTAATCTCATATAATATTCAACTAAACCACGTTAAGGGAAAAAATGGCTTTTTTTAAATCTATAAAATCCCTTTATTAGCTTTGCTTTCAGACTAATAAAAGAAGTAAGATGTTTACAGCAGTAACCTTTAAGAGGATTGTTAACCAGGAAGCTCTAAACGGCACTAAAACCGGGGAATGAATTAGCTGAAATTACTCACTTTAGTCCCATGTGAGTGCTGTTTGCTGCCCTGTAATTGGGAGTTATACCAATCAAAAGAACCAATTTTCCACATGAGCAACTCTTAATAAGAGATTTGAAACTTAATGATTATTTAAACACTCGAAATTGAAGGAGTAGGAGAGAGAGCTAAACCGAGGCCCAGCGTCAACACCAAAGCGTCACGCTGCAGAACGAACAGAAGCAGAGCTGAAATAACTACATTATTTCTGCAAGTAGAAACCCTGAATCTCAGGATTAGCTCGGTGACAAACCCACGCTGAATATCAATGACTAAGAATAGACCTTTTATTATCTCCAGACATATGGCAGAACTCTTGCTACTTCCTAGAAGTCGTGTGATATTAAATTAACGGGTGAAAATCGCATTAACGCCTCTCCCCGCAGTTAATTGTGCAGGACTGGATTCTGGCTAAATGCGAAACGCACGCACGTGTGTAATCATCGCATCCACAATTACTGAAAACATTGCTCTCTTGAGTATTAAAATGATGCTCCAGTGCAGGTAAAAAATAATAGCTGGATTAAAAAGGACTGTGCCGTTAATGAAGAGCCAAGGGAGCGTCTTGTGGAAGTATCTCGGACACCAGTAGAGGAACGGGGGGCAGCAGCCACTCCAAAAAAACCTTCTGTTAATGGAAACCCAAGCCAGTACCATTCTTCTACTATCATGAACGTGCATTCGTACATTTACACGGCGGCAGACGGAAGTTAACGCGCCTCTGTTCCCGGCAACGGGGTAATTAGACAACAGCGATGCGGAACCGCTCCATGCGCGGCACCCCTCGGCGTAAAAAAGATTACCTTCACAAGAGGACGGCAAGGGGGTTTCAAAGGCAACAATTTAGTTTTTTTTTTGTATGTGAAATTAAAGGCCAGCCGGTGGGTTTTTTTGGCACGGTCCCGGCAGGCAGTGGAGGAGCAGGGGAGCGGAATGGCGCCTGGCAGGGAAGCCCATATGCTCCTTTCCAATTTGCTGTCACACACTTGAAAGGCTACACAAAAAAAAAACAAGAATAAGGGGACACAAGCCGCCACCACCACCGCTGGCGTGACCGACCGCTACCCTTTTCCAAAGACCTCCCCACCCCCCCCGCTCTCTTTAATACCAAACAAAGTACGACCACTTTTACTGCGTGTAACTTTGAAATACGAGGGCGCATTCCTGCCCTGGGGAATGCGAGCAAGTGGGGAACGAGAGTATTGTGGAATCCGTTTAAGAGGGGGGGGTAGGATCACAGAGGAGAGGTCAAGAGCGAGCGAGAACGGGGGGGCAGCTGCTGCGTTCATGTCACGGCGGGCACATGAACGCAGCAAAAAATGATCGCAGACGTGATGAGGAGAAGATGTGGAAAGAGATAAAGAGGGCAAGAATGAGAGTGAAAGGTAGTCCCTTCAAATGGCAACAGGTTTCAGTGTGAGAGGGAGATATACGGCGAATAAGCCAGAGAGGGAGGGGCCGCCAGCGATATGGGGGTCGTGGAATCGGAGCCGCTCCCTCCAGTGCCCGACTCTCATCTCCTGTTGCTCTCTCAACGTATCAGCTGAGCCATCAGTCAGTCAGGCCTCTTCAGCACCTGTCTCCCGCTGCCTTCCTGAGGCCTGTCAACCCGCAGTCGTTTCGTCGCTGACAGATTAATGCGCCTACACAAGCTGTGGGCTCGGGGACAGCGGGGAGGACAAAGATACTACCAGAGGTGGGATCGTGGAAGAGGACGGAGGGACGGTGTGTGAAAACATATGTGGAGAAGTACTTAAAGGAAAGAAGGTGACATAAACCATGATCTCCCTCCACAACATTAAAACCAATGACACTGACCGTCTTGTCACGATACAATGTTCTGCTGGGAAACGTTTGGGCCTGGCATTCATTCATGTGGATGTTACTTAGACATGTAGCACCCACCTAGACCAGACCAGGCACCCCCACCCCATAGCAATGTCCCTCCTTGATGCAGCCTGACACAGGAACACACACAAAAACAGTTTGGGAACAACTCAAAAAACATGAAAAACAGTATCTCAAGTATCACTGGAACAAGCCTGATTCACAGAGGGGCCTCCCTTGAGACCATAGGACCCAAAGGCCCCCGTTAACAACGTTCTGTTGCCAGACACCACAGGACCCCCTTAGAAGGCCCATGTCCATTCCCTTCTGTCTGTTTTGGAGGCACAAGGGAGAACTACACGATATTAGGAAGGTGGTTATACATTTAACAGTCTGGAGTTGCAGGAAACTCTCCTGGTTAAAACATCAATGCACAAAAAATCTAATAAAAATCAGCTTATCTGATAAAAGGGGAGAATTTAATTAGTGAGCTTAAACGTTATGTGCATAGATTTGAAGATGTAATATTTTGATTTAATAGAAAAGGGTAAAAGTTTCTCATTTTTACTTTATGAGTGACGTTAATTAATCATAAACATTATTGTCGAGCAATCTTACCCGTGCCTGTGGGAGCCCCGGGATCGCCCCGAGTAGTAGGAGTAGCCGGAATAGGTGGACTCCGTATCCATGGCGACGCAGTCCCGCTCGAAGCAGCTGGGCGCTCGGGGGGCAACGCCGATGCCGCTCTGCAAAAACCCTCGCGCGAGCTGGTCTTGTCGAGCTGGAGACGATCGATCGGCTCGCTCAGCAGGAGGCGGCTGACGGAGGCGGCGAGCTGTCGGCGGTCAGGCTTTGAAGCGACCCTGGGGGCGCCCGGTGAGGAAACATCAACCTGGAGGGCGGAGAAACAGATCAGAATTCGAGAATGTGTGAAGCGCACGGAAAACCTGACCACGTTTAGTGAACTAGAAGGAGTCTGAGACGGACAGAAGATAAAATCATGCATTCACGCCACAAGCTTTCCCCCTCACGCTCAGATGTGTCTGTATTTGACTGAAGCTGCATGACAATGAGTATCTCAAAGCTCCAAACCTACTCAGTGACAACACTTTACATTATAGGAAACTCTCAAGAGGCTACGCTCTAGCTCAAGATAAAAAAGAAACCCTGCTACCCTGAAAACTGCAATTTGCCCTTATTCCCCATACGGCTGACGACTGTTGTTCTGAGGCAGCTTTAAGTCTCTGACACACCGCAAACAATTTAAGCCTGACAAGCTTTGAGACGAATTCAGCGAGAGGGAGTGGGGGGGGGGGGAGATAAAAAGCTTCTTTATAAAGAGGGATGTGTTGCCAGTTTTGGGAGCAAGTCTCAGGAAATACTGCAAACAGTCGTCGTACCTACATCGCAGCAAACATCTATACAAACCCATCCGAGCTAAATTTTTCCAGCATGTCACTTCTGCATGGGAGTACTCATCCGAGCGTTATAATTGGCGGCTGTTACGCAGGAATTTAACTGGTTGATTACAGCATGTCATTTCCAGTGAAATCAAGCTGCGTTCTTACCCCCAAAAAAAAACGCTGACAAGGAACCGTCTGCAGACGCAACTCAAGCATCAAACAGCTTGAAACAACACGGAGCAACTCAAATCACACGTCACCCCCGTGCAGGTGGAGGATTCAGACACTAACGGAGAGAGGCTTTACTGCCGTGATCAGAAACAAATGTCGCCGTGTAAAACAATGGAGATGCGCTAGAATAACACAGACTTTATTCAGAGTCGGATTGAAAGAACGCAGGGAGAGACAAATGAGTCACAGGCAGCTCGAGGCGAGATTGTGAATACATTCATGGAAGGAGCGGCGTGCAGGACACACACAAAGACACACACCGGTCGTCAAAACCTAATTAATTGCTCAAATAACACTTAAAATGGTAATATCAGCTGATATTAACCAGAAACTTGTCTAAAAATAGCATTTTGTCTGAAGCTGAAGTTATCTATTAGCGGCGTTTCAGGTTTATGCTTCCTCCTTAGAAGCGTCCATGTCTCCTGCTGACTTTGCCCCGGCGTGGTTTGAGCCTCCCGCTCGGAAAAACCTGTACTGAAACTCCCAGGCCTGAGCTTCCAGTGCAAACACACAAAGATTTATGGCTTAAATTTACGGCCCCTGTCAACTTAAAGGTGATGAGAAGCTTCAGAAACTTTATTTTTTCTATTCACAACTCAAGATAAAGAGTTAGAGTTAGTGCACAAACTCTTTATCTTCCACTTGGAGGGAAACGCACACACACA
>NW_028181479.1:0-5000 GCF_963514085.1 Chelon labrosus
AGGTTGTAGCCTGGTGGTGGTGTTAGACATGTACGAGGCCTTCAGCGGCGCCGCCCGGCCAGCCGAGCCGAGCCGAGCCGAGCCGGGCCGGGCCAAGCCGGGCCGAGCCGCTCCAGACCCACCAGCCGTCAGATCTGAGGCCCAAGTGATTCCTTTCTGCTGAGAATACGATTCCTGATCCTGTCTCATGTACCTCCATCGTTTTCTCATCGTCTTGTGTGTTTTGTTTTGTTGTTGTTTTTTTTTTTAAGAACTGTGTTTTGATTTTTGATTATTTTTTTTTTTTTACTATATTGAATTCTATAACTGACTATAATTCCAATGTAAACACGTTAAGAGTGAAATGATGTCATTTCAGTGAAGCTCGGAGGGTTAAATGTGAGAGGGGGGTCATAATGAATGGTTTTATGTTTGTACAGATTGATAAATTGTACAATTGTGTCTATATCTTAAGTTATCGGTTCATCTTAATAAAGCGCACCAGTCATATCTTGGATTCCACGAGTGTTTCTGTTTTTAATCTGAACAACGTTTGGAAACATGATAAATAATAAACCTTTCTTTTATGCTCTAGTTACGAGAAAGAGAAAGTTTAATGTGACTTGAAAGATAAAAGTACAATAAGTAAATAAGTATTTCCCTTAATGAAACAGGAAGTAGATCTGGAGAACTGGTTCAGCTCTGAGATAAAAAAGTGACATTTAAAGTTATTTACATCCCTGGTAAAAATAACTCAAAACATCAACAGGAGTCCTGAAACAGAAATATTAAACTAGAGTATTTATTTATTTAGTAAAGTGAGCCAATATTACATATCATGTCCTCCTTGTTTCCAGTATCTGCTGTGACCTCCTTGTCACTAAATGTTTCTGGTAACAGCTGATCAGTGGTCTACAGCAGCTTGGAGGAATTTTAGCCCATTCCTCAGAACAGAACCACTTCAGTTCTGAGATGTTGGTGGGTTTCCTCACATCAACTGCTTGCTTCAGGTCCTTCCACAACATTTCTATTGGATTAAGGTCAGGACTTTGACTTGGCCGTTCCTAAACATTCATCTTGTTCTTCTTTAACCGTTCTTCTGTAGAACCACTTGTGTTCTTGGTTCTCGTTGTCTTGCTGCATGACCCAGTTTCTCTTCACATTCAGCTCATGGACAGATGTCCTGACATTTTCTTTCAGAGTTCACTTCCATAAACATGTTGTGAACATCAGACTGAGATGAATCCCCGATTAGGAAACACTTCTGAACACACGGACTCTGATTTGACCCTAGAGGTGCTCCTCTCTGATATGTAATATTGGCTCATTTTCCTGAATAAACAAATACACAAGTATAATTCTCTTTGTCTACTTTCAGGACTTCTGATGTTTTGAGTAATTTTTAAGCAGAAATGTAGAAAATTCTGAAGGATGCTAAAACAGTCGTATCTTCATGTAACGTGTTTGTCCTTAAATCCTGTTGATCTCACCGTGGAATAACGTCAGTGATCCACTTTAAAGATGAGCATCAATCAGTTCCCTAGAACACAGGAGGTAATTTAATCTGTTATTATTTCTGTGAAAAATGATTCACACAGAAAATCACAGCACTAACATTAACGATGGCTGCGTTCCATTTAGTCAGAACCCGTTCCAGTTAACTGTCTGGGTTACTGGGGTCCTACATGGAATGAAACCGGTGCTTTTCCTCTAAACTCACGGATTAATAAAACCTTTGGAGGTCTGATCAGTCCAAGTAAAAACTAGAGGACACAACAGAGGAAGAACATAAAAATACTAAATACTTGACAATCAAGAGCTAACATCAGCTGTTAGAGGCGAGGAGCGTGCTAACGAGCAGCTAGCTAAATGTAGGAAAGGTATAATAAAAAGATGAGGCTGGGAATATCAACATTCTCATAAGGAGGAGAGAAGGAAGGAAGGAAGAAAAAATACAAGGAGAGGAAAGGATGCAGGGGAGGCAATGCTAACATCAGATGTAGCAGATTTAGCTTCTTTTAGCTTTAGCATGCTAACATCGGCTAATTAGCACTCAACACAAAGACGATGGAGGCTGATGTGGCCACGTTTTGACCTGATGGTGGCGCTAAATGTAAACGTCATAAACCAGCGCTGCTTCTAAAGGAGAGACAGCTCTGGAGTTCCTCAGGGAAGTGTTCTGGGTCCTTTTAATTTTGTCTTTCTTTACACAGATGACACTCCTGTTTATATCTCAGTCTGATCACATGACTGCTGCTCTCTGAAAGCTAACAGTCACTATTAAAACCACGACACCACTCCTGAGCTAAGACAAGTTTATTAAGTTCAGGACTTTAAACAAAAAGCAACAAGCAGAACTCGATATACGACCACAGCAGCTGGAACTTTGATCAAAGACGAAGAAACAACACAAGAAAGACGAAGTCAGAGCAAATAGAAAAGAAGGAAACGAAAAGATGTGGAGAAACAAACTGTTTACATCTGATTGTCAACATGTCCTGTTATTGCTATTTGCCAAAATCAAACGTGTTCAGTTTGAGTTGTAGATTTATTAAATAATAATAATAATAATAAATCTTTCTCATTAATCTGCCTCAGAAACCCATGACAGAGAATTAAAGATAAAAAAACTGACGTCTCTCTTTTATGAAAGGGTTTGGACTCCTACGTCTTTTTAGCAGCAGCTTCTGTCTCTAGAAGCTTTGGACAGTTTGATTCAGATCTCACTGAAAAGTCTAAATGATTTTTTACGTCGTCGTTCTGGGTAATCGTCTCTTGTTTGATGAGAAACTTTCAGTTTTCTCTGTTTTCCTTCAGGTTTAAACCAGATAAAACGTGTCGGGCTGCAGCTGAGGACAAACATCTGTCCTGGACAATCTGTCCATCTCTAAGTCCCTGTGTCTCCACCTGGTCTTAATCTAAATGTGTCTCCACATGCGTCCCCAGCCAGCACTTGAGATCTGATCTCAGTTTGTGTGTCTGTAAATCAGCAGCGCCATCATGTGGTCAGTAGAATATTGTAGCAGCTGCTGTCTCTAATGGATCTCTACCTACCGCTGGATCAGAACCATCAACAGCTGCTGGTTGACTTGGAGACATGATCCAGATGTTGGAACCTTCCTTCTCTAAAATCAATCAGATCTTAACATGTGAGAGTCTTTCCATCTTGCAGCTGTTGATGGTTCTGGTCCGGTCACTCAGGTGTGAGGAGCTTCATGCTACATGTTTGAGTGTTGACACAGACAGTTATCAGTCATCAGCACCAAAGAAGCTATAAATAAATAAATCAATAAATAAATAAAGACACCGTCTAACTATTACTAGCTTGAATAATCTTTGGCATGCATGTGAGCTGAGCCACAACGAAGGAAAACCACAGTAATAATAATAATAATAATAATAATAATCACTAATACAGCACGTCATCTAGCGTACATAGAAAAAGAGAGAAGCTGGAGCCCTGTGGGAGCCTTTAAACATGTAAACAGGAAATAAGAAAACATGTGTAAAAATACCAGAACTGTACAAGTTATCTGAGGAGACTGTGGTCCAGAGAGGTTTGATTTATTGGTCCAGACTGGACGCCATGACGACGCCATCACGACGCCATGACGACAAGTTCATCATCTTCCAGGAGAGAAGTTAACGTCTGTCTTTGATGATCACAACTTTTATTTTTCCTAAAGACTGTCCATCTTCTGAAAAGAGACGTCTGAAAAACTGAAAGAAAATGTCACTGAGATCTGAGGGAGGAGGGAAGGAGGGAAGGAGGGAGGGAAGGAGGGGAGGAAGGAGGGAAGGAGGGGAGGAAGGAAGGAAGGAGGGAAGGAGGGAGGAGGAGAGGAGAGGGGAGGAAGTGAGGAAGGAGGGAGGGAGGAGAGGAGAGGAGAGGAGAGGAAGGAGGGGGGAAGGAGGGAAGGAGGGAGGGAAGGAGGGGAGGAAGGAGGGAAGGAGGGAGGAGGAGAGGAGAGGAGAGGAAGGGACGAAGGAAGGAAGGAAGGAAGGAGGGAGGAGAGGAAGGGAGGAAGGAAGGAAGGAAGGAAGGAAGGAAGGAGGAAGGAAGGAGGGAGGAGAGGAAGGAAGGAAGGAAGGAAGGAAGGAAGGAAGGAAGGAGGGAGGAGAGGAAGGGAGGAAGGAAGGAAGGAAGGAAGGAAGGAAGGAAGGAGAGGAAGGAAGGAAGGAAGGAAGGAGAGGAAGGGAGGAAGTGTCTTCAGTCTCTTTTTTCTAACGTTGTCCACTTCCCGTCCTCTGAGGAGACGTCTCATTGAAGGACAAACATGTGTTTGGTGTCGTTGAGGAGGATTTTACAGTTAGGACGTTTTATACAGATAAAAATAAATCAACATTAGTTCCTGGTCCTCCTGCTCTCACCCAGCAGACACACGTCTTTGATCCTGGTCCAGAGTTCCCTGGTTCCGGGTGAACTGGCTCCAGTAGGCGTCCAGGTCCAGGTCCAGGTCCAGGTCCAGGTCCAGGGTCTAAAGCAGTGAGCTGGTGGGGCTGCCGGGCAGCGGGACGGGGCCGTGGCTGTGGGAGGGGCTGGGGCGGACGGGCAGCAGGTCGTAGTGGCTGGGGATGTGGCTGTTCCTGGGCAGGTCGTACGGGTTCTGGGGGTAGATGGAACCCTGCACGATGCTGATGGTGGGTTCTGGAGGACGAGACCAGAGGACTCAGTTAGTTTACTCATGTTCCTCCATCTGTTCCTCCATCAGAGGAGGAGGAGGAAGTAAAATCATCTTTATAATCTAACAGAGATCAGACGTCCTGAGATAATTAATGAAGGGTAATAACCAGCTGATGTTCCTCTGACCTCCACTAGAGAAAGGAAGGAGGAAGGAAGGAAGGAAGGAAGGAAGAGAGGAAGGAAGAAGGAAGGAGGAAGGAAGGAAGGGAGGAAGAGAGGTCTCCTGGTCTCTCAGAGTCAGACGTACCCATGTCGTAGACGTTCTTGGAGGGCACGGTGCTGGTGGAGGTGGAGGAGGAGGAGGAGGTGACGATGGCGGTGGAGCAGCAGTGGGTCA
>NW_028181478.1:0-81575 GCF_963514085.1 Chelon labrosus
CCTCCACGAGAGGGGCCCTGACACCGCCCCATTCATCCGGCCGAACGCGCACCCTCGCCGGCTTCCACTGCTCGGGCGAGCCGCTAGGATTGCTCTGCCCCACCGGTCCCGTTCCAAGCCAGCACCCTGTTCTTCACATGTAGAGGCAAGAAAGAGGCAGAATCGGTCTATTTCGGCCAGTCTGACAGTTAATGTGGTGGAGAGCAAAACAGCCGTTTCAGAGCGAGAGGATGCTTTTTTGCACATTTCGACTTAAAAACGCCCTGTCCTCACTGAATATTGAGCTGCAATGTGTGATTTGGATCAGGTTTTATCATTAGAAGCTCGCATGGGATGTGTAATGAGGGAAAAAGCACGATTATTATCCTCCACGAGAGGGGCCCTGACACCGCCCCATTCATCCGGCCGAACGCGCACCCTCGCCGGCTTCCACTGCTCGGGCGAGCCGCTAGGATTGGTCTGCCCCCCCGGTCCCGTTCCAAGCCAGCTACCTGCTTGAAACTGCACAATATGCTCACAAGCACCCTGTTCTTCACATGTAGAGGCAAGAAAGAGGCAGAATCGGTCTAATTCGGACAGTCTGACAGTTAATGTGGTGGAGAGCAAAACAGCCGTTTCAGAGCGAGAGGATGCTTTTTTGCACATTTCGACATAAAAACGCCCTGTCCTCACTGAATATTGAGCTGCAATGTGTGATTTGGATCAGGTTTTATCATTACAAGCTCGCATGGGATGTGTAATGATTGAAAAAGCATGATTTTTGTCCTCCACGAGAGGGGCCCTGACACCGCCCCATTCATCCGGCCGAACGCGCACCCTCGCCGGCTTCCACTGCTCGGGCGAGCCGCTAGGATTGCTCTGCCCCACCGGTCCCGTTCCAAGCCAGCTACCTGCTTGAAACTGCACAATATGCTCACAAGCACCCTGTTCTTCATATGTAGAGGCAAGAAAGAGGCAGAATCGGTCTAATTCGGCCAGTCTGACAGTTAATGTGGTGGAGAGCAAAACAGCCGTTTCAGAGCGAGAGGATGCTTTTTTGCACATTTCGACTTAAAAACGCCCTGTCCTCACTGAACATTGAGCTGCAATGTGTGATTTGGATCAGGTTTTATCATTACAAGCTCGCATGGGATGTGTAATGAGGGAAAAAGCACGATTTTTGTCCTCCACGAGAGGGGCCCTGACACCTCCCCATTCATCCGGCCGAACGCGCACCCTCGCCGGCTTCCACTGCTCGGGCGAGCCGCTAGGATTGCTCTGCCCCACCGGTCCCGTTCCAAGCCAGCTACCTGCTTGAAACTGCACAATATGCTCACAAGCACCCTGTTCTTTACATGTAGAGGCAAGAAAGAGGCAGAATCGGTCTAATTCGGCCAGTCTGACAGTTAATGTGGTGGAGAGCAAAACAGCCGTTTCAGAGCGAGAGGATGCTTTTTTGCACATTTCGACTTAAAAACGCCATGTCCTCACTGAATATTGAGCTGCAATGTGTGATTTGGATCAGGTTTTATCATTACAAGCTCGCATGGGATGTGTAATGAGGGAAAAAGCATGATTTTTGTCTTCCACGAGAGGGGCCCTGACACCGCCCCATTCATCCGGCCGAACGCGCACCCTCGCCGGCTTCCACTGCTCGGGCGAGCCGCTAGGATTGCTCTGCCCCACCGGTCCCGTTCCAAGCCAGCTACCTGCTTGAAACTGCACAATATGCTCACAAGCACCCTGTTCTTCATATGTAGAGGCAAGAAAGAGGCAGAATCGGTCTAATTCGGCCAGTCTGACAGTTAATGTGGTGGAGAGCAAAACAGCCGTTTCAGAGCGAGAGGATGCTTTTTTGCACATTTCGACCTAAAAACGCCCTGTCCTCACTGAACATTGAGCTGCAATGTGTGATTTGGATGAGGTTTTATCATTACAAGCTCGCATGGGATGTGTAATGAGGGAAAAAGCACGATTTTTATCCTCCACGAGAGGGGCCCTGACACCGCCCCATTCATCCGGCCGAACGCGCACCCTCGCCGGCTTCCACTGCTCGGGCGAGCCGCTAGGATTGCTCTGCCCCACCGGTCCCGTTCCAAGCCAGCTACCTGCTTGAAACTGCACAATATGCTCACAAGCACCCTGTTCTTTACATGTAGAGGTTAGAAAGAGGCAGAATCGGTCTAATTCGGCCAGTCTGACAGTTAATGTGGTGGAGAGCAAAACAGCCGTTTCAGAGCGAGAGGATGCTTTTTTGCACATTTCGACTTAAAAACGCCATGTCCTCACTGAATATTGAGCTGCAATGTGTGATTTGGATCAGGTTTTATCATTACAAGCTCGCATGGGATGTGTAATGAGGGAAAAAGCATGATTTTTATCCTCCACGAGAGGGGCCCTGACACCGCCCCATTCATCCGGCCGAACGCGCACCCTCGCCGGCTTCCACTTATCGGGCGAGGCGCTCGGATTGCTCTGCCCCACCGGTCCCGTTCCAAGCCAGCTACCTGCTTGAAACTGCACAATATGCTCACAAGCACCCTGTTCTTCACATGTAGAGGCAAGAAAGAGGCAGAATCGGTCTAATTCGGCCAGTCTGACAGTTAATGTGGTGGAGAGCAAAACAGCCGTTTCAGAGCGAGAGGATGCTTTTTTGCACATTTCGACTTAAAAACGCCCTGTCCTCACTGAATATTGAGCTGCAATGTGTGATTTGGATCAGGTTTTATCATTACAAGCTCGCATGGGATGTGTAATGAGGGAAAAAGCATGATTTTTGTCCTCCACGAGAGGGGCCCTGACACCGCCCCATTCATCCGGCCGAACGCGCACCCTCGCCGGCTTCCACTGCTCGGGCGAGCCGCTAGGATTGCTCTGCCCCACCGGTCCCGTTCCAAGCCAGCTACCTGCTTGAAACTGCACAATATGCTCACAAGCACCCTGTTCTTTACATGTAGAGGCAAGAAAGAGGCAGAATCGGTCTAATTCGGCCAGTCTGACAGTTAATGTGGTGGAGAGCAAAACAGCCGTTTCAGAGCGAGAGGATGCTTTTTTGCACATTTCGACTTAAAAAGGCCCTGTCCTCACTGAATATTGAGCTGCAATGTGTGATTTGGATCAGGTTTTATCATTACAAGCTCGCATGGGATGTGTAATGAGGGAAAAAGCATGATTTTTATCCTCCACGAGAGTGGCCCTGAAACCGCCGCATTCATCCGGCCTAACGCGCACCCTCGCCGGCTTCCACTGCTCGGGCGAGCCGCTAGGATTGCTCTGCCCCACCGGTCCCGTTCCAAGCCAGCTACCTGCTTGAAACTGCACAATATGCTCACAAGCACCCTGTTCTTCACATGTAGAGGCAAGAAAGAGGCAGAATCGGTCTAATTCGGCCAGTCTGACAGTTAATGTGGTGGAGAGCAAAACAGCCGTTTCAGAGCGAGAGGATGCTTTTTTGCACATTTCGACATAAAAACGCCCTGTCCTCACTGAATATTGAGCTGCAATGTGTGATTTGGATCAGGTTTTATCATTACAAGCTCGCATGGGATGTGTAATGAGGGAAAAAGCATGATTTTTGTCCTCCACGAGAGGGGCCCTGACACCGCCCCATTCATCCGACCGAACGCGCACCCTCGCCGGCTTCCACTGCTCGGGCGAGCCGCTAGGATTGCTCTGCCCCACCGGTCCCGTTCCAAGCCAGCTACCTGCTTGAAACTGCACAATATGCTCACAAGCACCCTGTTCTTCACATGTAGAGGCAAGAAAGAGGCAGAATCGGTCTAATTCGGCCAGTCTGACAGTTAATGTGGTGGAGAGCAAAACAGCCGTTTCAGAGCGAGAGGATGCTTTTTTGCACATTTCGACTTAAAAACGCCCTGTCCTCACTGAATATTGAGCTGCAATGTGTGATTTGGATCAGGTTTTATCATTACAAGCTCGCATGGGATGTGTAATGAGGTAAAAAAGCACGATTTTTATCCTCCACGAGAGGGGCCCTGACACCGCCCCATTCATCCGGCCGAACGCGCACCCTCGCCGGCTTCCACTGCTCGGGCGAGCCGCTACGTTTGCTCTGCCCCACCGGTCCCGTTCCAAGCCAGCTACCTGCTTGAAACTGCACAATATGCTCACAAGCACCCTGTTCTTCACATGTAGAGGCAAGAAAGAGGCAGAATCGGTCTAATTCGGCCAGTCTGACAGTTAATGTGGTGGAGAGCAAAACAGCCGTTTCAGAGCGAGAGGATGCTTTTTTGCACATTTCGACTTAAAAACGCCCTGTCCTCACTGAATATTGAGCTGCAATGTGTGATTTGGGTCAGGTTTTATCATTACAAGCTCGCATGGGATGTGTAATGAGGGAAAAAGCATGATTTTTGTCCTCCACGAGAGGGGCCCTGACACCGCCCCATTCATCCGGCCGAACGCGCACCCTCGCCGGCTTCCACTGCTCGGGCGAGCCGCTAGGATTGCTCTGCCCCACCGGTCCCGTTCCAAGCCAGCTACCTGCTTGAAACTGCACAATATGCTCACAAGCACCCTGTTCTTCACATGTAGAGGCAAGAAAGAGGCAGAATCGGTCTAATTCGGCCAGTCTGACAGTTAATGTGGTGGAGAGCAAAACAGCCGTTTCAGAGCGAGAGGATGCTTTTTTGCACATTTCGACATAAAAACGCCCTGTCCTCACTGAATATTGAGCTGCAATGTGTGATTTGGATGAGGTTTTATCATTACAAGCTCGCATGGGATGTGTAATGAGGGAAAAAGCATGATTTTTATCCTCCACGAGAGGGGCCCTGACAGCGCCCCATTCATCCGGCTGAACGCGCACCCTCGCCGGCTTCCACTGCTCGGGCGAGCCGCTAGGATTGCTCTGCCCCACCGGTCCCGTTCCAAGCCAGCTACCTGCTTGAAACTGCACAATATGCTCACAAGCACTCTGTTCTTCACATGTAGAGGCAAGAAAGAGGCAGAATCGGTCTAATTCGGCCAGTCTGACAGTAAATGTGGTGGAGAGCAAAACAGCCGTTTCAGAGCGATAGGATGCTTTTTTGCACATTTCGACTTAAAAAGGCCCTGTCCTCACTGAATATTGAGCTGCAATGTGTGATTTGGATGAGGTTTTATCATTACAAGCTCGCATGGGATGTGTAATGAGGGAAAAAGCATGGTTTTTATCCTCCACGAGAGGGGCCCTGACAGCGCCCCATTCATCCGGCTGAACGCGCACCCTCGCCGGCTTCCACTGCTCGGGCGAGCCGCTAGGATTGCTCTGCCCCACCGGTCCCGTTCCAAGCCAGCTACCTGCGTGAAACTGCACAATATGCTCACAAGCACCCTGTTCTTCACATGTAGAGGCAAGAAAGAGGCAGAATCGGTCTAATTCGGCCAGTCTGACAGTAAATGTGGTGGAGAGCAAAACAGCCGTTTCAGAGCGATAGGATGCTTTTTTGCAGAAAGAGGCAGAATCGGTCTAATTCGGCCAGTCTGACAGTAAATGTGGTGGAGAGCAAAACAGCCGTTTCAGAGCGATAGGATGCTTTTTTGCACATTTCGACTTAAAAAGGCCCTGTCCTCACTGAATATTGAGCTGCAATGTGTGATTTGGATGAGGTTTTATCATTACAAGCTCGCATGGGATGTGTAATGAGGGAAAAAGCATGATTTTTATCCTCCACGAGAGGGGCCCTGACAGCGCCCCATTCATCCGGCTGAACGCGCACCCTCGCCGGCTTCCACTGCTCGGGCGAGCCGCTAGGATTGCTCTGCCCCACCGGTCCCGTTCCAAGCCAGCTACCTGCGTGAAACTGCACAATATGCTCACAAGCACCCTGTTCTTCACATGTAGAGGCAAGAAAGAGGCAGAATCGGTCTAATTCGGCCAGTCTGACAGTAAATGTGGTCGAGAGCAAAACAGCCGTTTCAGAGCGATAGGATGCTTTTTTGCACATTTCGACTTAAAAAGGCCCTGTCCTCA
Source organism: Chelon labrosus (assembly GCF_963514085.1). NCBI lineage: Eukaryota > Metazoa > Chordata > Actinopteri > Mugiliformes > Mugilidae > Chelon > Chelon labrosus. The sequence continues at coordinate 5,954 of NW_028181478.1, forward strand.
CTGAATATTGAGCTGCAATGTGTGATTTGGATGAGGTTTTATCATTACAAGCTCGCATGGGATGTGTAATGAGGGAAAAAGCATGATTTTTATCCTCCACGAGAGGGGCCCTGACAGCGCCCCATTCATCCGGCTGAACGCGCACCCTCGCCGGCTTCCACTGCTCGGGCGAGCCGCTAGGATTGCTCTGCCCCACCGGTCCCGTTCCAAGCCAGCTACCTGCGTGAAACTGCACAATATGCTCACAAGCACCCTGTTCTTCACATGTAGAGGCAAGAAAGAGGCAGAATCGGTCTAATTCGGCCAGTCTGACAGTAAATGTGGTGGAGAGCAAAACAGCCGTTTCAGAGCGATAGGATGCTTTTTTGCACATTTCGACTTAAAAAGGCCCTGTCCTCACTGAATATTGAGCTGCAATGTGTGATTTGGATGAGGTTTTATCATTACAAGCTCGCATGGGATGTGTAATGAGGGAAAAAGCATGATTTTTATCCTCCACGAGAGGGGCCCTGACAGCGCCCCATTCATCCGGCTGAACGCGCACCCTCGCCGGCTTCCACTGCTCGGGCGAGCCGCTAGGATTGCTCTGCCCCACCGGTCCCGTTCCAAGCCAGCTACCTGCGTGAAACTGCACAATATGCTCACAAGCACCCTGTTCTTCACATGTAGAGGCAAGAAAGAGGCAGAATCGGTCTAATTCGGCCAGTCTGACAGTAAATGTGGTGGAGAGCAAAACAGCCGTTTCAGAGCGATAGGATGCTTTTTTGCAGAAAGAGGCAGAATCGGTCTAATTCGGCCAGTCTGACAGTAAATGTGGTGGAGAGCAAAACAGCCGTTTCAGAGCGATAGGATGCTTTTTTGCACATTTCGACTTAAAAAGGCCCTGTCCTCACTGAATATTGAGCTGCAATGTGTGATTTGGATGAGGTTTTATCATTACAAGCTCGCATGGGATGTATAATGAGGGAAAAAGCATGATTTTTATCCTCCACGAGAGGGGCCCTGACAGCGCCCCATTCATCCGGCTGAACGCGCACCCTCGCCGGCTTCCACTGCTCGGGCGAGCCGCTAGGATTGCTCTGCCCCACCGGTCCCGTTCCAAGCCAGCTACCTGCGTGAAACTGCACAATATGCTCACAAGCACCCTGTTCTTCACATGTAGAGGCACGAAAGAGGCAGAATCGGTCTAATTCGGCCAGTCTGACAGTAAATGTGGTGGAGAGCAAAACAGCCGTTTCAGAGCGATAGGATGCTTTTTTGCACATTTCGACTTAAAAAGGCCCTGTCCTCACTGAATATTGAGCTGCAATGTGTGATTTGGATGAGGTTTTATCATTACAAGCTCGCATGGGATGTGTAATGAGGGAAAAAGCATGATTTTTATCCTCCACGAGAGGGGCCCTGACAGCGCCCCATTCATCCGGCTGAACGCGCACCCTCGCCGGCTTCCACTGCTCGGGCGAGCCGCTAGGATTGCTCTGCCCCACCGGTCCCGTTCCAAGCCAGCTACCTGCGTGAAACTGCACAATATGCTCACAAGCACCCTGTTCTTCACATGTAGAGGCAAGAAAGAGGCAGAATCGGTCTAATTCGGCCAGTCTGACAGTAAATGTGGTGGAGAGCAAAACAGCCGTTTCAGAGCGATAGGATGCTTTTTTGCACATTTCGACTTAAAAAGGCCCTGTCCTCACTGAATATTGAGCTGCAATGTGTGATTTGGATGAGGTTTTATCATTACAAGCTCGCATGGGATGTGTAATGAGGGAAAAAGCATGATTTTTATCCTCCACGAGAGGGGCCCTGACAGCGCCCCATTCATCCGGCTGAACGCGCACCCTCGCCGGCTTCCACTGCTCGGGCGAGCCGCTAGGATTGCTCTGCCCCACCGGTCCCGTTCCAAGCCAGCTACCTGCTTGAAACTGCACAATATGCTCACAAGCACCCTGTTCTTCACATGTAGAGGCAAGAAAGAGGCAGAATCGGTCTAATTCGGCCAGTCTGACAGTAAATGTGGTGGAGAGCAAAACAGCCGTTTCAGAGCGATAGGATGCTTTTTTGCAGAAAGAGGCAGAATCGGTCTAATTCGGCCAGTCTGACAGTAAATGTGGTGGAGAGCAAAACAGCCGTTTCAGAGCGATAGGATGCTTTTTTGCACATTTCGACTTAAAAAGGCCCTGTCCTCACTGAATATTGAGCTGCAATGTGTGATTTGGATGAGGTTTTATCATTACAAGCTCGCATGGGATGTGTAATGAGGGAAAAAGCATGATTTTTATCCTCCACGAGAGGGGCCCTGACAGCGCCCCATTCATCCGGCTGAACGCGCACCCTCGCCGGCTTCCACTGCTCGGGCGAGCCGCTAGGATTGCTCTGCCCCACCGGTCCCGTTCCAAGCCAGCTACCTGCTTGAAACTGCACAATATGCTCACAAGCACCCTGTTCTTCACATGTAGAGGCAAGAAAGAGGCAGAATCGGTCTAATTCGGCCAGTCTGACAGTAAATGTGGTGGAGAGCAAAACAGCCGTTTCAGAGCGATAGGATGCTTTTTTGCACATTTCGACTTAAAAAGGCCCTGTCCTCACTGAATATTGAGCTGCAATGTGTGATTTGGATGAGGTTTTATCATTACAAGCTCGCATGGGATGTGTAATGAGGGAAAAAGCATGATTTTTATCCTCCACGAGAGGGGCCCTGACAGCGCCCCATTCATCCGGCTGAACGCGCACCCTCGCCGGCTTCCATTGCTCGGGCGAGCCGCTAGGATTGCTCTGCCCCACCGGTCCCGTTCCAAGCCAGCTACCTGCGTGAAACTGCACAATATGCTCACAAGCACCCTGTTCTTCACATGTAGAGGCAAGAAAGAGGCAGAATCGGTCTAATTCGGCCAGTCTGACAGTAAATGTGGTGGAGAGCAAAACAGCCGTTTCAGAGCGATAGGATGCTTTTTTGCAGAAAGAGGCAGAATCGGTCTAATTCGGCCAGTCTGACAGTAAATGTGGTGGAGAGCAAAACAGCCGTTTCAGAGCGATAGGATGCTTTTTTGCACATTTCGACTTAAAAAGGCCCTGTCCTCACTGAATATTGAGCTGCAATGTGTGATTTGGATGAGGTTTTATCATTACAAGCTCGCATGGGATGTGTAATGAGGGAAAAAGCATGATTTTTATCCTCCACGAGAGGGGCCCTGACAGCGCCCCATTCATCCGGCTGAACGCGCACCCTCGCCGGCTTCCACTGCTCGGGCGAGCCGCTAGGATTGCTCTGCCCCACCGGTCCCGTTCCAAGCCAGCTACCTGCGTGAAACTGCACAATATGCTCACAAGCACCCTGTTCTTCACATGTAGAGGCACGAAAGAGGCAGAATCGGTCTAATTCGGCCAGTCTGACAGTAAATGTGGTGGAGAGCAAAACAGCCGTTTCAGAGCGATAGGATGCTTTTTTGCACATTTCGACTTAAAAAGGCCCTGTCCTCACTGAATATTGAGCTGCAATGTGTGATTTGGATGAGGTTTTATCATTACAAGCTCGCATGGGATGTGTAATGAGGGAAAAAGCATGATTTTTATCCTCCACGAGAGGGGCCCTGACAGCGCCCCATTCATCCGGCTGAACGCGCACCCTCGCCGGCTTCCACTGCTCGGGCGAGCCGCTAGGATTGCTCTGCCCCACCGGTCCCGTTCCAAGCCAGCTACCTGCTTGAAACTGCACAATATGCTCACAAGCACCCTGTTCTTCACATGTAGAGGCAAGAAAGAGGCAGAATCGGTCTAATTCGGCCAGTCTGACAGTAAATGTGGTGGAGAGCAAAACAGCCGTTTCAGAGCGATAGGATGCTTTTTTGCACATTTCGACTTAAAAAGGCCCTGTCCTCACTGAATATTGAGCTGCAATGTGTGATTTGGATGAGGTTTTATCATTACAAGCTCGCATGGGATGTGTAATGAGGGAAAAAGCATGATTTTTATCCTCCACGAGAGGGGCCCTGACGTCGCCCCATTCATCCGGCTGAACGCGCACCCTCGCCGGCTTCCACTGCTCGGGCGAGCCGCTAGGATTGCTCTGCCCCACCGGTCCCGTTCCAAGCCAGCTACCTCCGTGAAACTGCACAATATGCTCACAAGCACCCTGTTCTTCACATGTAGAGGCAAGAAAGAGGCAGAATCGGTCTAATTCGGCCAGTCTGACAGTAAATGTGGTGGAGAGCAAAACAGCCGTTTCAGAGCGATAGGATGCTTTTTTGCACATTTCGACTTAAAAAGGCCCTGTCCTCACTGAATATTGAGCTGCAATGTGTGATTTGGATGAGGTTTTATCATTACAAGCTCGCATGGGATGTGTAATGAGGGAAAAAGCATGATTTTTATCCTCCACGAGAGGGGCCCTGACAGCGCCCCATTCATCCGGCTGAACGCGCACCCTCGCCGGCTTCCACTGCTCGGGCGAGCCGCTAGGATTGCTCTGCCCCACCGGTCCCGTTCCAAGCCAGCTACCTGCGTGAAACTGCACAATATGCTCACAAGCACCCTGTTCTTCACATGTAGAGGCAAGAAAGAGGCAGAATCGGTCTAATTCGGCCAGTCTGAGGGATGTGGTGGAGAGCAAAACAGCCGTTTCAGAGCGATAGGATGCTTTTTTGCAGAAAGAGGCAGAATCGGTCTAATTCGGCCAGTCTGACAGTAAATGTGGTGGAGAGCAAAACAGCCGTTTCAGAGCGATAGGATGCTTTTTTGCACATTTCGACTTAAAAAGGCCCTGTCCTCACTGAATATTGAGCTGCAATGTGTGATTTGGATGAGGTTTTATCATTACAAGCTCGCATGGGATGTGTAATGAGGGAAAAAGCATGATTTTTATCCTCCACGAGAGGGGCCCTGACAGCGCCCCATTCATCCGGCTGAACGCGCACCCTCGCCGGCTTCCACTGCTCGGGCGAGCCGCTAGGATTGCTCTGCCCCACCGGTCCCGTTCCAAGCCAGCTACCTGCTTGAAACTGCACAATATGCTCACAAGCACCCTGTTCTTCACATGTAGAGGCAAGAAAGAGGCAGAATCGGTCTAATTCGGCCAGTCTGACAGTAAATGTGGTGGAGAGCAAAACAGCCGTTTCAGAGCGATAGGATGCTTTTTTGCACATTTCGACTTAAAAAGGCCCTGTCCTCACTGAATATTGAGCTGCAATGTGTGATTTGGATGAGGTTTTATCATTACAAGCTCGCATGGGATGTGTAATGAGGGAAAAAGCATGATTTTTATCCTCCACGAGAGGGGCCCTGACATCGCCCCATTCATCCGGCTGAACGCGCACCCTCGCCGGCTTCCACTGCTCGGGCGAGCCGCTAGGATTGCTCTGCCCCACCGGTCCCGTTCCAAGCCAGCTACCTCCGTGAAACTGCACAATATGCTCACAAGCACCCTGTTCTTCACATGTAGAGGCAAGAAAGAGGCAGAATCGGTCTAATTCGGCCAGTCTGACAGTAAATGTGGTGGAGAGCAAAACAGCCGTTTCAGAGCGATAGGATGCTTTTTTGCACATTTCGACTTAAAAAGGCCCTGTCCTCACTGAATATTGAGCTGCAATGTGTGATTTGGATGAGGTTTTATCATTACAAGCTCGCATGGGATGTGTAATGAGGGAAAAAGCATGATTTTTATCCTCCACGAGAGGGGCCCTGACAGCGCCCCATTCATCCGGCTGAACGCGCACCCTCGCCGGCTTCCACTGCTCGGGCGAGCCGCTAGGATTGCTCTGCCCCACCGGTCCCGTTCCAAGCCAGCTACCTGCGTGAAACTGCACAATATGCTCACAAGCACCCTGTTCTTCACATGTAGAGGCAAGAAAGAGGCAGAATCGGTCTAATTCGGCCAGTCTGACAGTAAATGTGGTGGAGAGCAAAACAGCCGTTTCAGAGCGATAGGATGCTTTTTTGCAGAAAGAGGCAGAATCGGTCTAATTCGGCCAGTCTGACAGTAAATGTGGTGGAGAGCAAAACAGCCGTTTCAGAGCGATAGGATGCTTTTTTGCACATTTCGACTTAAAAAGGCCCTGTCCTCACTGAATATTGAGCTGCAATGTGTGATTTGGATGAGGTTTTATCATTACAAGCTCGCATGGGATGTGTAATGAGGGAAAAAGCATGATTTTTATCCTCCACGAGAGGGGCCCTGACAGCGCCCCATTCATCCGGCTGAACGCGCACCCTCGCCGGCTTCCACTGCTCGGGCGAGCCGCTAGGATTGCTCTGCCCCACCGGTCCCGTTCCAAGCCAGCTACCTGCTTGAAACTGCACAATATGCTCACAAGCACCCTGTTCTTCACATGTAGAGGCAAGAAAGAGGCAGAATCGGTCTAATTCGGCCAGTCTGACAGTAAATGTGGTGGAGAGCAAAACAGCCGTTTCAGAGCGATAGGATGCTTTTTTGCACATTTCGACTTAAAAAGGCCCTGTCCTCACTGAATATTGAGCTGCAATGTGTGATTTGGATGAGGTTTTATCATTACAAGCTCGCATGGGATGTGTAATGAGGGAAAAAGCATGATTTTTATCCTCCACGAGAGGGGCCCTGACATCGCCCCATTCATCCGGCTGAACGCGCACCCTCGCCGGCTTCCACTGCTCGGGCGAGCCGCTAGGATTGCTCTGCCCCACCGGTCCCGTTCCAAGCCAGCTACCTCCGTGAAACTGCACAATATGCTCACAAGCACCCTGTTCTTCACATGTAGAGGCAAGAAAGAGGCAGAATCGGTCTAATTCGGCCAGTCTGACAGTAAATGTGGTGGAGAGCAAAACAGCCGTTTCAGAGCGATAGGATGCTTTTTTGCACATTTCGACTTAAAAAGGCCCTGTCCTCACTGAATATTGAGCTGCAATGTGTGATTTGGATGAGGTTTTATCATTACAAGCTCGCATGGGATGTGTAATGAGGGAAAAAGCATGATTTTTATCCTCCACGAGAGGGGCCCTGACAGCGCCCCATTCATCCGGCTGAACGCGCACCCTCGCCGGCTTCCACTGCTCGGGCGAGCCGCTAGGATTGCTCTGCCCCACCGGTCCCGTTCCAAGCCAGCTACCTGCGTGAAACTGCACAATATGCTCACAAGCACCCTGTTCTTCACATGTAGAGGCAAGAAAGAGGCAGAATCGGTCTAATTCGGCCAGTCTGACAGTAAATGTGGTGGAGAGCAAAACAGCCGTTTCAGAGCGATAGGATGCTTTTTTGCACATTTCGACTTAAAAAGGCCCTGTCCTCACTGAATATTGAGCTGCAATGTGTGATTTGGATGAGGTTTTATCATTACAAGCTCGCATGGGATGTGTAATGAGGGAAAAAGCATGATTTTTATCCTCCACGAGAGGGGCCCTGACAGCGCCCCATTCATCCGGCTGAACGCGCACCCTCGCCGGCTTCCACTGCTCGGGCGAGCCGCTAGGATTGCTCTGCCCCACCGGTCCCGTTCCAAGCCAGCTACCTGCTTGAAACTGCACAATATGCTCACAAGCACCCTGTTCTTCACATGTAGAGGCAAGAAAGAGGCAGAATCGGTCTAATTCGGCCAGTCTGACAGTAAATGTGGTGGAGAGCAAAACAGCCGTTTCAGAGCGATAGGATGCTTTTTTGCAGAAAGAGGCAGAATCGGTCTAATTCGGCCAGTCTGACAGTAAATGTGGTCGAGAGCAAAACAGCCGTTTCAGAGCGATAGGATGCTTTTTTGCACATTTCGACTTAAAAAGGCCCTGTCCTCACTGAATATTGAGCTGCAATGTGTGATTTGGATGAGGTTTTATCATTACAAGCTCGCATGGGATGTGTAATGAGGGAAAAAGCATGATTTTTATCCTCCACGAGAGGGGCCCTGACAGCGCCCCATTCATCCGGCTGAACGCGCACCCTCGCCGGCTTCCACTGCTCGGGCGAGCCGCTAGGATTGCTCTGCCCCACCGGTCCCGTTCCAAGCCAGCTACCTGCGTGAAACTGCACAATATGCTCACAAGCACCCTGTTCTTCACATGTAGAGGCACGAAAGAGGCAGAATCGGTCTAATTCGGCCAGTCTGACAGTAAATGTGGTGGAGAGCAAAACAGCCGTTTCAGAGCGATAGGATGCTTTTTTGCACATTTCGACTTAAAAAGGCCCTGTCCTCACTGAATATTGAGCTGCAATGTGTGATTTGGATGAGGTTTTATCATTACAAGCTCGCATGGGATGTGTAATGAGGGAAAAAGCATGATTTTTATCCTCCACGAGAGGGGCCCTGACAGCGCCCCATTCATCCGGCTGAACGCGCACCCTCGCCGGCTTCCACTGCTCGGGCGAGCCGCTAGGATTGCTCTGCCCCACCGGTCCCGTTCCAAGCCAGCTACCTGCTTGAAACTGCACAGTATGCTCACAAGCACCCTGTTCTTCACATGTAGAGGCAAGAAAGAGGCAGAATCGGTCTAATTCGGCCAGTCTGACAGTAAATGTGGTGGAGAGCAAAACAGCCGTTTCAGAGCGATAGGATGCTTTTTTGCAGAAAGAGGCAGAATCGGTCTAATTCGGCCAGTCTGACAGTAAATGTGGTGGAGAGCAAAACAGCCGTTTCAGAGCGATAGGATGCTTTTTTGCACATTTCGACTTAAAAAGGCCCTGTCCTCACTGAATATTGAGCTGCAATGTGTGATTTGGATGAGGTTTTATCATTACAAGCTCGCATGGGATGTGTAATGAGGGAAAAAGCATGATTTTTATCCTCCACGAGAGGGGCCCTGACAGCGCCCCATTCATCCGGCTGAACGCGCACCCTCGCCGGCTTCCACTGCTCGGGCGAGCCGCTAGGATTGCTCTGCCCCACCGGTCCCGTTCCAAGCCAGCTACCTGCGTGAAACTGCACAATATGCTCACAAGCACCCTGTTCTTCACATGTAGAGGCAAGAAAGAGGCAGAATCGGTCTAATTCGGCCAGTCTGACAGTAAATGTGGTGGAGAGCAAAACAGCCGTTTCAGAGCGATAGGATGCTTTTTTGCACATTTCGACTTAAAAAGGCCCTGTCCTCACTGAATATTGAGCTGCAATGTGTGATTTGGATGAGGTTTTATCATTACAAGCTCGCATGGGATGTGTAATGAGGGAAAAAGCATGATTTTTATCCTCCACGAGAGGGGCCCTGACAGCGCCCCATTCATCCGGCTGAACGCGCACCCTCGCCGGCTTCCACTGCTCGGGCGAGCCGCTAGGATTGCTCTGCCCCACCGGTCCCGTTCCAAGCCAGCTACCTGCTTGAAACTGCACAATATGCTCACAAGCACCCTGTTCTTCACATGTAGAGGCAAGAAAGAGGCAGAATCGGTCTAATTCGGCCAGTCTGACAGTAAATGTGGTGGAGAGCAAAACAGCCGTTTCAGAGCGATAGGATGCTTTTTTGCAGAAAGAGGCAGAATCGGTCTAATTCGGCCAGTCTGACAGTAAATGTGGTGGAGAGCAAAACAGCCGTTTCAGAGCGATAGGATGCTTTTTTGCACATTTCGACTTAAAAAGGCCCTGTCCTCACTGAATATTGAGCTGCAATGTGTGATTTGGATGAGGTTTTATCATTACAAGCTCGCATGGGATGTGTAATGAGGGAAAAAGCATGATTTTTATCCTCCACGAGAGGGGCCCTGACATCGCCCCATTCATCCGGCTGAACGCGCACCCTCGCCGGCTTCCACTGCTCGGGCGAGCCGCTAGGATTGCTCTGCCCCACCGGTCCCGTTCCAAGCCAGCTACCTCCGTGAAACTGCACAATATGCTCACAAGCACCCTGTTCTTCACATGTAGAGGCAAGAAAGAGGCAGAATCGGTCTAATTCGGCCAGTCTGACAGTAAATGTGGTGGAGAGCAAAACAGCCGTTTCAGAGCGATAGGATGCTTTTTTGCACATTTCGACTTAAAAAGGCCCTGTCCTCACTGAATATTGAGCTGCAATGTGTGATTTGGATGAGGTTTTATCATTACAAGCTCGCATGGGATGTGTAATGAGGGAAAAAGCATGATTTTTATCCTCCACGAGAGGGGCCCTGACAGCGCCCCATTCATCCGGCTGAACGCGCACCCTCGCCGGCTTCCACTGCTCGGGCGAGCCGCTAGGATTGCTCTGCCCCACCGGTCCCGTTCCAAGCCAGCTACCTGCGTGAAACTGCACAATATGCTCACAAGCACCCTGTTCTTCACATGTAGAGGCAAGAAAGAGGCAGAATCGGTCTAATTCGGCCAGTCTGACAGTAAATGTGGTGGAGAGCAAAACAGCCGTTTCAGAGCGATAGGATGCTTTTTTGCACATTTCGACTTAAAAAGGCCCTGTCCTCACTGAATATTGAGCTGCAATGTGTGATTTGGATGAGGTTTTATCATTACAAGCTCGCATGGGATGTGTAATGAGGGAAAAAGCATGATTTTTATCCTCCACGAGAGGGGCCCTGACAGCGCCCCATTCATCCGGCTGAACGCGCACCCTCGCCGGCTTCCACTGCTCGGGCGAGCCGCTAGGATTGCTCTGCCCCACCGGTCCCGTTCCAAGCCAGCTACCTGCTTGAAACTGCACAATATGCTCACAAGCACCCTGTTCTTCACATGTAGAGGCAAGAAAGAGGCAGAATCGGTCTAATTCGGCCAGTCTGACAGTAAATGTGGTGGAGAGCAAAACAGCCGTTTCAGAGCGATAGGATGCTTTTTTGCACATTTCGACTTAAAAAGGCCCTGTCCTCACTGAATATTGAGCTGCAATGTGTGATTTGGATGAGGTTTTATCATTACAAGCTCGCATGGGATGTGTAATGAGGGAAAAAGCATGATTTTTATCCTCCACGAGAGGGGCCCTGACATCGCCCCATTCATCCGGCTGAACGCGCACCCTCGCCGGCTTCCACTGCTCGGGCGAGCCGCTAGGATTGCTCTGCCCCACCGGTCCCGTTCCAAGCCAGCTACCTCCGTGAAACTGCACAATATGCTCACAAGCACCCTGTTCTTCACATGTAGAGGCAAGAAAGAGGCAGAATCGGTCTAATTCGGCCAGTCTGACAGTAAATGTGGTGGAGAGCAAAACAGCCGTTTCAGAGCGATAGGATGCTTTTTTGCACATTTCGACTTAAAAAGGCCCTGTCCTCACTGAATATTGAGCTGCAATGTGTGATTTGGATGAGGTTTTATCATTACAAGCTCGCATGGGATGTGTAATGAGGGAAAAAGCATGATTTTTATCCTCCACGAGAGGGGCCCTGACAGCGCCCCATTCATCCGGCTGAACGCGCACCCTCGCCGGCTTCCACTGCTCGGGCGAGCCGCTAGGATTGCTCTGCCCCACCGGTCCCATTCCAAGCCAGCTACCTGCGTGAAACTGCACAATATGCTCACAAGCACCCTGTTCTTCACATGTAGAGGCAAGAAAGAGGCAGAATCGGTCTAATTCGGCCAGTCTGACAGTAAATGTGGTGGAGAGCAAAACAGCCGTTTCAGAGCGATAGGATGCTTTTTTGCACATTTCGACTTAAAAAGGCCCTGTCCTCACTGAATATTGAGCTGCAATGTGTGATTTGGATGAGGTTTTATCATTACAAGCTCGCATGGGATGTGTAATGAGGGAAAAAGCATGATTTTTATCCTCCACGAGAGGGGCCCTGACAGCGCCCCATTCATCCGGCTGAACGCGCACCCTCGCCGGCTTCCACTGCTCGGGCGAGCCGCTAGGATTGCTCTGCCCCACCGGTCCCGTTCCAAGCCAGCTACCTGCTTGAAACTGCACAATATGCTCACAAGCACCCTGTTCTTCACATGTAGAGGCAAGAAAGAGGCAGAATCGGTCTAATTCGGCCAGTCTGACAGTAAATGTGGTGGAGAGCAAAACAGCCGTTTCAGAGCGATAGGATGCTTTTTTGCAGAAAGAGGCAGAATCGGTCTAATTCGGCCAGTCTGACAGTAAATGTGGTCGAGAGCAAAACAGCCGTTTCAGAGCGATAGGATGCTTTTTTGCACATTTCGACTTAAAAAGGCCCTGTCCTCACTGAATATTGAGCTGCAATGTGTGATTTGGATGAGGTTTTATCATTACAAGCTCGCATGGGATGTGTAATGAGGGAAAAAGCATGATTTTTATCCTCCACGAGAGGGGCCCTGACAGCGCCCCATTCATCCGGCTGAACGCGCACCCTCGCCGGCTTCCACTGCTCGGGCGAGCCGCTAGGATTGCTCTGCCCCACCGGTCCCGTTCCAAGCCAGCTACCTGCGTGAAACTGCACAATATGCTCACAAGCACCCTGTTCTTCACATGTAGAGTCACGAAAGAGGCAGAATCGGTCTAATTCGGCCAGTCTGACAGTAAATGTGGTGGAGAGCAAAACAGCCGTTTCAGAGCGAGAGGATGCTTTTTTGCACATTTCGACTTAAAAAGGCCCTGTCCTCACTGAATATTGAGCTGCAATGTGTGATTTGGATGAGGTTTTATCATTACAAGCTCGCATGGGATGTGTAATGAGGGAAAAAGCATGATTTTTATCCTCCACGAGAGGGGCCCTGACAGCGCCCCATTCATCCGGCTGAACGCGCACCCTCGCCGGCTTCCACTGCTCGGGCGAGCCGCTAGGATTGCTCTGCCCCACCGGTCCCGTTCCAAGCCAGCTACCTGCTTGAAACTGCACAATATGCTCACAAGCACCCTGTTCTTCACATGTAGAGGCAAGAAAGAGGCAGAATCGGTCTAATTCGGCCAGTCTGACAGTAAATGTGGTGGAGAGCAAAACAGCCGTTTCAGAGCGATAGGATGCTTTTTTGCAGAAAGAGGCAGAATCGGTCTAATTCGGCCAGTCTGACAGTAAATGTGGTGGAGAGCAAAACAGCCGTTTCAGAGCGATAGGATGCTTTTTTGCACATTTCGACTTAAAAAGGCCCTGTCCTCACTGAATATTGAGCTGCAATGTGTGATTTGGATGAGGTTTTATCATTACAAGCTCGCATGGGATGTGTAATGAGGGAAAAAGCATGATTTTTATCCTCCACGAGAGGGGCCCTGACAGCGCCCCATTCATCCGGCTGAACGCGCACCCTCGCCGGCTTCCACTGCTCGGGCGAGCCGCTAGGATTGCTCTGCCCCACCGGTCCCGTTCCAAGCCAGCTACCTGCGTGAAACTGCACAATATGCTCACAAGCACCCTGTTCTTCACATGTAGAGGCAAGAAAGAGGCAGAATCGGTCTAATTCGGCCAGTCTGACAGTAAATGTGGTGGAGAGCAAAACAGCCGTTTCAGAGCGATAGGATGCTTTTTTGCACATTTCGACTTAAAAAGGCCCTGTCCTCACTGAATATTGAGCTGCAATGTGTGATTTGGATGAGGTTTTATCATTACAAGCTCGCATGGGATGTGTAATGAGGGAAAAAGCATGATTTTTATCCTCCACGAGAGGGGCCCTGACAGCGCCCCATTCATCCGGCTGAACGCGCACCCTCGCCGGCTTCCACTGCTCGGGCGAGCCGCTAGGATTGCTCTGCCCCACCGGTCCCGTTCCAAGCCAGCTACCTGCTTGAAACTGCACAATATGCTCACAAGCACCCTGTTCTTCACATGTAGAGGCAAGAAAGAGGCAGAATCGGTCTAATTCGGCCAGTCTGACAGTAAATGTGGTGGAGAGCAAAACAGCCGTTTCAGAGCGATAGGATGCTTTTTTGCAGAAAGAGGCAGAATCGGTCTAATTCGGCCAGTCTGACAGTAAATGTGGTGGAGAGCAAAACAGCCGTTTCAGAGCGATAGGATGCTTTTTTGCACATTTCGACTTAAAAAGGCCCTGTCCTCACTGAATATTGAGCTGCAATGTGTGATTTGGATGAGGTTTTATCATTACAAGCTCGCATGGGATGTGTAATGAGGGAAAAAGCATGATTTTTATCCTCCACGAGAGGGGCCCTGACAGCGCCCCATTCATCCGGCTGAACGCGCACCCTCGCCGGCTTCCACTGCTCGGGCGAGCCGCTAGGATTGCTCTGCCCCACCGGTCCCGTTCCAAGCCAGCTACCTGCGTGAAACTGCACAATATGCTCACAAGCACCCTGTTCTTCACATGTAGATGCAAGAAAGAGGCAGAATCGGTCTAATTCGGCCAGTCTGACAGTAAATGTGGTGGAGAGCAAAACAGCCGTTTCAGAGCGATAGGATGCTTTTTTTGCACATTTCGACTTAAAAAGGCCCTGTCCTCACTGAATATTGAGCTGCAATGTGTGATTTGGATGAGGTTTTATCATTACAAGCTCGCATGGGATGTGTAATGAGGGAAAAAGCATGATTTTTATCCTCCACGAGAGGGGCCCTGACAGCGCCCCATTCATCCGGCTGAACGCGCACCCTCGCCGGCTTCCACTGCTCGGGCGAGCCGCTAGGATTGCTCTGCCCCAACGGTCCCGTTCCAAGCCAGCTACCTGCGTGAAACTGCACAATATGCTCACAAGCACCCTGTTCTTCACATGTAGAGGCAAGAAAGAGGCAGAATCGGTCTAATTCGGCCAATCTGACAGTAAATGTGGTGGAGAGCAAAACAGCCGTTTCAGAGCGATAGGATGCTTTTTTGCACATTTCGACTTAAAAAGGCCCTGTCCTCACTGAATATTGAGCTGCAATGTGTGATTTGGATGAGGTTTTATCATTACAAGCTCGCATGGGATGTGTAATGAGGGAAAAAGCATGATTTTTATCCTCCACGAGAGGGGCCCTGACAGCGCCCCATTCATCCGGCTGAACGCGCACCCTCGCCGGCTTCCACTGCTCGGGCGAGCCGCTAGGATTGCTCTGCCCCAACGGTCCCGTTCCAAGCCAGCTACCTGCGTGAAACTGCACAATATGCTCACAAGCACCCTGTTCTTCACATGTAGAGGCAAGAAAGAGGCAGAATCGGTCTAATTCGGCCAGTCTGACAGTAAATGTGGTGGAGAGCAAAACAGCCGTTTCAGAGCGATAGGATGCTTTTTTGCAGAAAGAGGCAGAATCGGTCTAATTCGGCCAGTCTGACAGTAAATGTGGTGGAGAGCAAAACAGCCGTTTCAGAGCGATAGGATGCTTTTTTGCACATTTCGACTTAAAAAGGCCCTGTCCTCACTGAATATTGAGCTGCAATGTGTGATTTGGATGAGGTTTTATCATTACAAGCTCGCATGGGATGTGTAATGAGGGAAAAAGCATGATTTTTATCCTCCACGAGAGGGGCCCTGACAGCGCCCCATTCATCCGGCTGAACGCGCACCCTCGCCGGCTTCCACTGCTCGGGCGAGCCGCTAGGATTGCTCTGCCCCAACGGTCCCGTTCCAAGCCAGCTACCTGCGTGAAACTGCACAATATGCTCACAAGCACCCTGTTCTTCACATGTAGAGGCAAGAAAGAGGCAGAATCGGTCTAATTCGGCCAGTCTGACAGTAAATGTGGTGGAGAGCAAAACAGCCGTTTCAGAGCGATAGGATGCTTTTTTGCAGAAAGAGGCAGAATCGGTCTAATTCGGCCAGTCTGACAGTAAATGTGGTGGAGAGCAAAACAGCCGTTTCAGAGCGATAGGATGCTTTTTTGCACATTTCGACTTAATATTGAGCTGCAATGTGTGATTTGGATGAGGTTTTATCATTACAAGCTCGCATGGGATGTGTAATGAGGGAAAAAGCATGATTTTTATCCTCCACGAGAGGGGCCCTGACAGCGCCCCATTCATCCGGCTGAACGCGCACCCTCGCCGGCTTCCACTGCTCGGGCGAGCCGCTAGGATTGCTCTGCCCCACCGGTCCCGTTCCAAGCCAGCTACCTGCTTGAAACTGCACAATATGCTCACAAGCACCCTGTTCTTCACATGTAGAGGCAAGAAAGAGGCAGAATCGGTCTAATTCGGCCAGTCTGACAGTAAATGTGGTGGAGAGCAAAACAGCCGTTTCAGAGCGATAGGATGCTTTTTTGCACATTTCGACTTAAAAAGGCCCTGTCCTCACTGAATATTGAGCTGCAATGTGTGATTTGGATGAGGTTTTATCATTACAAGCTCGCATGGGATGTGTAATGAGGGAAAAAGCATGATTTTTATCCTCCACGAGAGGGGCCCTGACAGCGCCCCATTCATCCGGCTGAACGCGCACCCTCGCCGGCTTCCACTGCTCGGGCGAGCCGCAAGGATTGCTCTGCCCCACCGGTCCCGTTCCAAGCCAGCTACCTGCGTGAAACTGCACAATATGCTCACAAGCACCCTGTTCTTCACATGTAGAGGCAAGAAAGAGGCAGAATCGGTCTAATTCGGCCAGTCTGACAGTAAATGTGGTGGAGAGCAAAACAGCCGTTTCAGAGCGAGAGGATGCTTTTTTGCACATTTCGACTTAAAAAGGCCCTGTCCTCACTGAATATTGAGCTGCAATGTGTGATTTGGATGAGGTTTTATCATTACAAGCTCGCATGGGATGTGTAATGAGGGAAAAAGCATGATTTTTATCCTCCACGAGAGGGGCCCTGACAGCGCCCCATTCATCCGGCTGAACGCGCACCCTCGCCGGCTTCCACTGCTCGGGCGAGCCGCTAGGATTGCTCTGCCCCACCGGTCCCGTTCCAAGCCAGCTACCTGCTTGAAACTGCACAATATGCTCACAAGCACCCTGTTCTTCACATGTAGAGGCAAGAAAGAGGCAGAATCGGTCTAATTCGGCCAGTCTGACAGTAAATGTGGTGGAGAGCAAAACAGCCGTTTCAGAGCGATAGGATGCTTTTTTGCACATTTCGACTTAAAAAGGCCCTGTCCTCACTGAATATTGAGCTGCAATGTGTGATTTGGATGAGGTTTTATCATTACAAGCTCGCATGGGATGTGTAATGAGGGAAAAAGCATGATTTTTATCCTCCACGAGAGGGGCCCTGACAGCGCCCCATTCATCCGGCTGAACGCGCACCCTCGCCGGCTTCCACTGCTCGGGCGAGCCGCTAGGATTGCTCTGCCCCACCGGTCCCGTTCCAAGCCAGCTACCTGCTTGAAACTGCACAATATGCTCACAAGCACCCTGTTCTTCACATGTAGAGGCAAGAAAGAGGCAGAATCGGTCTAATTCGGCCAGTCTGACAGTAAATGTGGTGGAGAGCAAAACAGCCGTTTCAGAGCGATAGGATGCTTTTTTGCACATTTCGACTTAAAAAGGCCCTGTCCTCACTGAATATTGAGCTGCAATGTGTGATTTGGATGAGGTTTTATCATTACAAGCTCGCATGGGATGTGTAATGAGGGAAAAAGCATGATTTTTATCCTCCACGAGAGGGGCCCTGACATCGCCCCATTCATCCGGCTGAACGCGCACCCTCGCCGGCTTCCACTGCTCGGGCGAGCCGCTAGGATTGCTCTGCCCCACCGGTCCCGTTCCAAGCCAGCTACCTGCTTGAAACTGCACAATATGCTCACAAGCACCCTGTTCTTCACATGTAGAGGCAAGAAAGAGGCAGAATCGGTCTAATTCGGCCAGTCTGACAGTAAATGTGGTGGAGAGCAAAACAGCCGTTTCAGAGCGATAGGATGCTTTTTTGCACATTTCGACTTAAAAAGGCCCTGTCCTCACTGAATATTGAGCTGCAATGTGTGATTTGGATGAGGTTTTATCATTACAAGCTCGCATGGGATGTGTAATGAGGGAAAAAGCATGATTTTTATCCTCCACGAGAGGGGCCCTGACAGCGCCCCATTCATCCGGCTGAACGCGCACCCTCGCCGGCTTCCACTGCTCGGGCGAGCCGCTAGGATTGCTCTGCCCCACCGGTCCCGTTCCAAGCCAGCTACCTGCTTGAAACTGCACAATATGCTCACAAGCACCCTGTTCTTCACATGTAGAGGCAAGAAAGAGGCAGAATCGGTCTAATTCGGCCAGTCTGACAGTAAATGTGGTGGAGAGCAAAACAGCCGTTTCAGAGCGATAGGATGCTTTTTTGCACATTTCGACTTAAAAAGGCCCTGTCCTCACTGAATATTGAGCTGCAATGTGTGATTTGGATGAGGTTTTATCATTACAAGCTCGCATGGGATGTGTAATGAGGGAAAAAGCATGATTTTTATCCTCCACGAGAGGGGCCCTGACATCGCCCCATTCATCCGGCTGAACGCGCACCCTCGCCGGCTTCCACTGCTCGGGCGAGCCGCTAGGATTGCTCTGCCCCACCGGTCCCGTTCCAAGCCAGCTACCTGCTTGAAACTGCACAATATGCTCACAAGCACCCTGTTCTTCACATGTAGAGGCAAGAAAGAGGCAGAATCGGTCTAATTCGGCCAGTCTGACAGTAAATGTGGTGGAGAGCAAAACAGCCGTTTCAGAGCGATAGGATGCTTTTTTGCACATTTCGACTTAAAAAGGCCCTGTCCTCACTGAATATTGAGCTGCAATGTGTGATTTGGATGAGGTTTTATCATTACAAGCTCGCATGGGATGTGTAATGAGGGAAAAAGCATGATTTTTATCCTCCACGAGAGGGGCCCTGACATCGCCCCATTCATCCGGCTGAACGCGCACCCTCGCCGGCTTCCACTGCTCGGGCGAGCCGCTAGGATTGCTCTGCCCCACCGGTCCCGTTCCAAGCCAGCTACCTGCTTGAAACTGCACAATATGCTCACAAGCACCCTGTTCTTCACATGTAGAGGCAAGAAAGAGGCAGAATCGGTCTAATTCGGCCAGTCTGACAGTAAATGTGGTGGAGAGCAAAACAGCCGTTTCAGAGCGATAGGATGCTTTTTTGCACATTTCGACTTAAAAAGGCCCTGTCCTCACTGAATATTGAGCTGCAATGTGTGATTTGGATGAGGTTTTATCATTACAAGCTCGCATGGGATGTGTAATGAGGGAAAAAGCATGATTTTTATCCTCCACGAGAGGGGCCCTGACAGCGCCCCATTCATCCGGCTGAACGCGCACCCTCGCCGGCTTCCACTGCTCGGGCGAGCCGCTAGGATTGCTCTGCCCCACCGGTCCCGTTCCAAGCCAGCTACCTGCTTGAAACTGCACAATATGCTCACAAGCACCCTGTTCTTCACATGTAGAGGCAAGAAAGAGGCAGAATCGGTCTAATTCGGCCAGTCTGACAGTAAATGTGGTGGAGAGCAAAACAGCCGTTTCAGAGCGATAGGATGCTTTTTTGCACATTTCGACTTAAAAAGGCCCTGTCCTCACTGAATATTGAGCTGCAATGTGTGATTTGGATGAGGTTTTATCATTACAAGCTCGCATGGGATGTGTAATGAGGGAAAAAGCATGATTTTTATCCTCCACGAGAGGGGCCCTGACATCGCCCCATTCATCCGGCTGAACGCGCACCCTCGCCGGCTTCCACTGCTCGGGCGAGCCGCTAGGATTGCTCTGCCCCACCGGTCCCGTTCCAAGCCAGCTACCTGCGTGAAACTGCACAATATGCTCACAAGCACCCTGTTCTTCACATGTAGAGGCAAGAAAGAGGCAGAATCGGTCTAATTCGGCCAGTCTGACAGTAAATGTGGTGGAGAGCAAAACAGCCGTTTCAGAGCGATAGGATGCTTTTTTGCACATTTCGACTTAAAAAGGCCCTGTCCTCACTGAATATTGAGCTGCAATGTGTGATTTGGATGAGGTTTTATCATTACAAGCTCGCATGGGATGTGTAATGAGGGAAAAAGCATGATTTTTATCCTCCACGAGAGGGGCCCTGACAGCGCCCCATTCATCCGGCTGAACGCGCACCCTCGCCGGCTTCCACTGCTCGGGCGAGCCGCTAGGATTGCTCTGCCCCACCGGTCCCGTTCCAAGCCAGCTACCTGCTTGAAACTGCACAATATGCTCACAAGCACCCTGTTCTTCACATGTAGAGGCAAGAAAGAGGCAGAATCGGTCTAATTCGGCCAATCTGACAGTAAATGTGGTGGAGAGCAAAACAGCCGTTTCAGAGCGATAGGATGCTTTTTTGCACATTTCGACTTAAAAAGGCCCTGTCCTCACTGAATATTGAGCTGCAATGTGTGATTTGGATGAGGTTTTATCATTACAAGCTCGCATGGGATGTGTAATGAGGGAAAAAGCATGATTTTTATCCTCCACGAGAGGGGCCCTGACATCGCCCCATTCATCCGGCTGAACGCGCACCCTCGCCGGCTTCCACTGCTCGGGCGAGCCGCTAGGATTGCTCTGCCCCACCGGTCCCGTTCCAAGCCAGCTACCTGCTTGAAACTGCACAATATGCTCACAAGCACCCTGTTCTTCACATGTAGAGGCAAGAAAGTGGCAGAATCGGTCTAATTCGGCCAGTCTGACAGTAAATGTGGTGGAGAGCAAAACAGCCGTTTCAGAGCGATAGGATGCTTTTTTGCAGAAAGAGGCAGAATCGGTCTAATTCGGCCAGTCTGACAGTAAATGTGGTGGAGAGCAAAACAGCCGTTTCAGAGCGATAGGATGCTTTTTTGCACATTTCGACTTAAAAAGGCCCTGTCCTCACTGAATATTGAGCTGCAATGTGTGATTTGGATGAGGTTTTATCATTACAAGCTCGCATGGGATGTGTAATGAGGGAAAAAGCATGATTTTTATCCTCCACGAGAGGGGCCCTGACAGCGCCCCATTCATCCGGCTGAACGCGCACCCTCGCCGGCTTCCACTGCTCGGGCGAGCCGCTAGGATTGCTCTGCCCCACCGGTCCCGTTCCAAGCCAGCTACCTGCGTGAAACTGCACAATATGCTCACAAGCACCCTGTTCTTCACATGTAGAGGCAAGAAAGAGGCAGAATCGGTCTAATTCGGCCAGTCTGACAGTAAATGTGGTGGAGAGCAAAACAGCCGTTTCAGAGCGATAGGATGCTTTTTTGCAGAAAGAGGCAGAATCGGTCTAATTCGGCCAGTCTGACAGTAAATGTGGTGGAGAGCAAAACAGCCGTTTCAGAGCGATAGGATGCTTTTTTGCACATTTCGACTTAAAAAGGCCCTGTCCTCACTGAATATTGAGCTGCAATGTGTGATTTGGATGAGGTTTTATCATTACAAGCTCGCATGGGATGTGTAATGAGGGAAAAAGCATGATTTTTATCCTCCACGAGAGGGGCCCTGACAGCGCCCCATTCATCCGGCTGAACGCGCACCCTCGCCGGCTTCCACTGCTCGGGCGAGCCGCTAGGATTGCTCTGCCCCACCGGTCCCGTTCCAAGCCAGCTACCTGCTTGAAACTGCACAATATGCTCACAAGCACCCTGTTCTTCACATGTAGAGGCAAGAAAGAGGCAGAATCGGTCTAATTCGGCCAGTCTGACAGTAAATGTGGTGGAGAGCAAAACAGCCGTTTCAGAGCGATAGGATGCTTTTTTGCACATTTCGACTTAAAAAGGCCCTGTCCTCACTGAATATTGAGCTGCAATGTGTGATTTGGATGAGGTTTTATCATTACAAGCTCGCATGGGATGTGTAATGAGGGAAAAAGCATGATTTTTATCCTCCACGAGAGGGGCCCTGACAGCGCCCCATTCATCCGGCTGAACGCGCACCCTCGCCGGCTTCCACTGCTCGGGCGAGCCGCTAGGATTGCTCTGCCCCACCGGTCCCGTTCCAAGCCAGCTACCTGCTTGAAACTGCACAATATGCTCACAAGCACCCTGTTCTTCACATGTAGAGGCAAGAAAGAGGCAGAATCGGTCTAATTCGGCCAGTCTGACAGTAAATGTGGTGGAGAGCAAAACAGCCGTTTCAGAGCGATAGGATGCTTTTTTGCACATTTCGACTTAAAAAGGCCCTGTCCTCACTGAATATTGAGCTGCAATGTGTGATTTGGATGAGGTTTTATCATTACAAGCTCGCATGGGATGTGTAATGAGGGAAAAAGCATGATTTTTATCCTCCACGAGAGGGGCCCTGACATCGCCCCATTCATC
This sequence comes from Chelon labrosus, assembly GCF_963514085.1. Lineage (NCBI taxonomy): Eukaryota > Metazoa > Chordata > Actinopteri > Mugiliformes > Mugilidae > Chelon > Chelon labrosus. The sequence continues at coordinate 27,820 of NW_028181478.1, forward strand.
CGGCTGAACGCGCACCCTCGCCGGCTTCCACTGCTCGGGCGAGCCGCTAGGATTGCTCTGCCCCACCGGTCCCGTTCCAAGCCAGCTACCTGCTTGAAACTGCACAATATGCTCACAAGCACCCTGTTCTTCACATGTAGAGGCAAGAAAGAGGCAGAATCGGTCTAATTCGGCCAGTCTGACAGTAAATGTGGTGGAGAGCAAAACAGCCGTTTCAGAGCGATAGGATGCTTTTTTGCAGAAAGAGGCAGAATCGGTCTAATTCGGCCAGTCTGACAGTAAATGTGGTGGAGAGCAAAACAGCCGTTTCAGAGCGATAGGATGCTTTTTTGCACATTTCGACTTAAAAAGGCCCTGTCCTCACTGAATATTGAGCTGCAATGTGTGATTTGGATGAGGTTTTATCATTACAAGCTCGCATGGGATGTGTAATGAGGGAAAAAGCATGATTTTTATCCTCCACGAGAGGGGCCCTGACATCGCCCCATTCATCCGGCTGAACGCGCACCCTCGCCGGCTTCCACTGCTCGGGCGAGCCGCTAGGATTGCTCTGCCCCACCGGTCCCGTTCCAAGCCAGCTACCTGCTTGAAACTGCACAATATGCTCACAAGCACCCTGTTCTTCACATGTAGAGGCAAGAAAGAGGCAGAATCGGTCTAATTCGGCCAGTCTGACAGTAAATGTGGTGGAGAGCAAAACAGCCGTTTCAGAGCGATAGGATGCTTTTTTGCAGAAAGAGGCAGAATCGGTCTAATTCGGCCAGTCTGACAGTAAATGTGGTGGAGAGCAAAACAGCCGTTTCAGAGCGATAGGATGCTTTTTTGCACATTTCGACTTAAAAAGGCCCTGTCCTCACTGAATATTGAGCTGCAATGTGTGATTTGGATGAGGTTTTATCATTACAAGCTCGCATGGGATGTGTAATGAGGGAAAAAGCATGATTTTTATCCTCCACGAGAGGGGCCCTGACAGCGCCCCATTCATCCGGCTGAACGCGCACCCTCGCCGGCTTCCACTGCTCGGGCGAGCCGCTAGGATTGCTCTGCCCCACCGGTCCCGTTCCAAGCCAGCTACCTGCTTGAAACTGCACAATATGCTCACAAGCACCCTGTTCTTCACATGTAGAGGCAAGAAAGAGGCAGAATCGGTCTAATTCGGCCAGTCTGACAGTAAATGTGGTGGAGAGCAAAACAGCCGTTTCAGAGCGATAGGATGCTTTTTTGCACATTTCGACTTAAAAAGGCCCTGTCCTCACTGAATATTGAGCTGCAATGTGTGATTTGGATGAGGTTTTATCATTACAAGCTCGCATGGGATGTGTAATGAGGGAAAAAGCATGATTTTTATCCTCCACGAGAGGGGCCCTGACATCGCCCCATTCATCCGGCTGAACGCGCACCCTCGCCGGCTTCCACTGCTCGGGCGAGCCGCTAGGATTGCTCTGCCCCACCGGTCCCGTTCCAAGCCAGCTACCTGCGTGAAACTGCACAATATGCTCACAAGCACCCTGTTCTTCACATGTAGAGGCAAGAAAGAGGCAGAATCGGTCTAATTCGGCCAGTCTGACAGTAAATGTGGTGGAGAGCAAAACAGCCGTTTCAGAGCGATAGGATGCTTTTTTGCACATTTCGACTTAAAAAGGCCCTGTCCTCACTGAATATTGAGCTGCAATGTGTGATTTGGATGAGGTTTTATCATTACAAGCTCGCATGGGATGTGTAATGAGGGAAAAAGCATGATTTTTATCCTCCACGAGAGGGGCCCTGACAGCGCCCCATTCATCCGGCTGAACGCGCACCCTCGCCGGCTTCCACTGCTCGGGCGAGCCGCTAGGATTGCTCTGCCCCACCGGTCCCGTTCCAAGCCAGCTACCTGCTTGAAACTGCACAATATGCTCACAAGCACCCTGTTCTTCACATGTAGAGGCAAGAAAGAGGCAGAATCGGTCTAATTCGGCCAATCTGACAGTAAATGTGGTGGAGAGCAAAACAGCCGTTTCAGAGCGATAGGATGCTTTTTTGCACATTTCGACTTAAAAAGGCCCTGTCCTCACTGAATATTGAGCTGCAATGTGTGATTTGGATGAGGTTTTATCATTACAAGCTCGCATGGGATGTGTAATGAGGGAAAAAGCATGATTTTTATCCTCCACGAGAGGGGCCCTGACATCGCCCCATTCATCCGGCTGAACGCGCACCCTCGCCGGCTTCCACTGCTCGGGCGAGCCGCTAGGATTGCTCTGCCCCACCGGTCCCGTTCCAAGCCAGCTACCTGCTTGAAACTGCACAATATGCTCACAAGCACCCTGTTCTTCACATGTAGAGGCAAGAAAGAGGCAGAATCGGTCTAATTCGGCCAGTCTGACAGTAAATGTGGTGGAGAGCAAAACAGCCGTTTCAGAGCGATAGGATGCTTTTTTGCAGAAAGAGGCAGAATCGGTCTAATTCGGCCAGTCTGACAGTAAATGTGGTGGAGAGCAAAACAGCCGTTTCAGAGCGATAGGATGCTTTTTTGCACATTTCGACTTAAAAAGGCCCTGTCCTCACTGAATATTGAGCTGCAATGTGTGATTTGGATGAGGTTTTATCATTACAAGCTCGCATGGGATGTGTAATGAGGGAAAAAGCATGATTTTTATCCTCCACGAGAGGGGCCCTGACAGCGCCCCATTCATCCGGCTGAACGCGCACCCTCGCCGGCTTCCACTGCTCGGGCGAGCCGCTAGGATTGCTCTGCCCCACCGGTCCCGTTCCAAGCCAGCTACCTGCGTGAAACTGCACAATATGCTCACAAGCACCCTGTTCTTCACATGTAGAGGCAAGAAAGAGGCAGAATCGGTCTAATTCGGCCAGTCTGACAGTAAATGTGGTGGAGAGCAAAACAGCCGTTTCAGAGCGATAGGATGCTTTTTTGCAGAAAGAGGCAGAATCGGTCTAATTCGGCCAGTCTGACAGTAAATGTGGTGGAGAGCAAAACAGCCGTTTCAGAGCGATAGGATGCTTTTTTGCACATTTCGACTTAAAAAGGCCCTGTCCTCACTGAATATTGAGCTGCAATGTGTGATTTGGATGAGGTTTTATCATTACAAGCTCGCATGGGATGTGTAATGAGGGAAAAAGCATGATTTTTATCCTCCACGAGAGGGGCCCTGACAGCGCCCCATTCATCCGGCTGAACGCGCACCCTCGCCGGCTTCCACTGCTCGGGCGAGCCGCTAGGATTGCTCTGCCCCACCGGTCCCGTTCCAAGCCAGCTACCTGCGTGAAACTGCACAATATGCTCACAAGCACCCTGTTCTTCACATGTAGAGGCAAGAAAGAGGCAGAATCGGTCTAATTCGGCCAGTCTGACAGTGAATGTGGTGGAGAGCAAAACAGCCGTTTCAGAGCGATAGGATGCTTTTTTGCACATTTCGACTTAAAAAGGCCCTGTCCTCACTGAATATTGAGCTGCAATGTGTGATTTGGATGAGGTTTTATCATTACAAGCTCGCATGGGATGTGTAATGAGGGAAAAAGCATGATTTTTATCCTCCACGAGAGGGGCCCTGACAGCGCCCCATTCATCCGGCTGAACGCGCACCCTCGCCGGCTTCCACTGCTCGGGCGAGCCGCTAGGATTGCTCTGCCCCACCGGTCCCGTTCCAAGCCAGCTACCTGCTTGAAACTGCACAATATGCTCACAAGCACCCTGTTCTTCACATGTAGAGGCAAGAAAGAGGCAGAATCGGTCTAATTCGGCCAGTCTGACAGTAAATGTGGTGGAGAGCAAAACAGCCGTTTCAGAGCGATAGGATGCTTTTTTGCACATTTCGACTTAAAAAGGCCCTGTCCTCACTGAATATTGAGCTGCAATGTGTGATTTGGATGAGGTTTTATCATTACAAGCTCGCATGGGATGTGTAATGAGGGAAAAAGCATGATTTTTATCCTCCACGAGAGGGGCCCTGACATCGCCCCATTCATCCGGCTGAACGCGCACCCTCGCCGGCTTCCACTGCTCGGGCGAGCCGCTAGGATTGCTCTGCCCCACCGGTCCCGTTCCAAGCCAGCTACCTGCTTGAAACTGCACAATATGCTCACAAGCACCCTGTTCTTCACATGTAGAGGCAAGAAAGAGGCAGAATCGGTCTAATTCGGCCAGTCTGACAGTAAATGTGGTGGAGAGCAAAACAGCCGTTTCAGAGCGATAGGATGCTTTTTTGCACATTTCGACTTAAAAAGGCCCTGTCCTCACTGAATATTGAGCTGCAATGTGTGATTTGGATGAGGTTTTATCATTACAAGCTCGCATGGGATGTGTAATGAGGGAAAAAGCATGATTTTTATCCTCCACGAGAGGGGCCCTGACAGCGCCCCATTCATCCGGCTGAACGCGCACCCTCGCCGGCTTCCACTGCTCGGGCGAGCCGCTAGGATTGCTCTGCCCCACCGGTCCCGTTCCAAGCCAGCTACCTGCGTGAAACTGCACAATATGCTCACAAGCACCCTGTTCTTCACATGTAGAGGCAAGAAAGAGGCAGAATCGGTCTAATTCGGCCAGTCTGACAGTAAATGTTGTGGAGAGCAAAACAGCCGTTTCAGAGCGATAGGATGCTTTTTTGCACATTTCGACTTAAAAAGGCCCTGTCCTCACTGAATATTGAGCTGCAATGTGTGATTTGGATGAGGTTTTATCATTACAAGCTCGCATGGGATGTGTAATGAGGGAAAAAGCATGATTTTTATCCTCCACGAGAGGGGCCCTGACAGCGCCCCATTCATCCGGCTGAACGCGCACCCTCGCCGGCTTCCACTGCTCGGGCGAGCCGCTAGGATTGCTCTGCCCCACCGGTCCCGTTCCAAGCCAGCTACCTGCTTGAAACTGCACAATATGCTCACAAGCACCCTGTTCTTCACATGTAGAGGCAAGAAAGAGGCAGAATCGGTCTAATTCGGCCAGTCTGACAGTAAATGTGGTGGAGAGCAAAACAGCCGTTTCAGAGCGATAGGATGCTTTTTTGCAGAAAGAGGCAGAATCGGTCTAATTCGGCCAGTCTGACAGTAAATGTGGTGGAGAGCAAAACAGCCGTTTCAGAGCGATAGGATGCTTTTTTGCACATTTCGACTTAAAAAGGCCCTGTCCTCACTGAATATTGAGCTGCAATGTGTGATTTGGATGAGGTTTTATCATTACAAGCTCGCATGGGATGTGTAATGAGGGAAAAAGCATGATTTTTATCCTCCACGAGAGGGGCCCTGACAGCGCCCCATTCATCCGGCTGAACGCGCACCCTCGCCGGCTTCCACTGCTCGGGCGAGCCGCTAGGATTGCTCTGCCCCACCGGTCCCGTTCCAAGCCAGCTACCTGCGTGAAACTGCACAATATGCTCACAAGCACCCTGTTCTTCACATGTAGAGGCAAGAAAGAGGCAGAATCGGTCTAATTCGGCCAGTCTGACAGTAAATGTGGTGGAGAGCAAAACAGCCGTTTCAGAGCGATAGGATGCTTTTTTGCACATTTCGACTTAAAAAGGCCCTGTCCTCACTGAATATTGAGCTGCAATGTGTGATTTGGATGAGGTTTTATCATTACAAGCTCGCATGGGATGTGTAATGAGGGAAAAAGCATGATTTTTATCCTCCACGAGAGGGGCCCTAACAGCGCCCCATTCATCCGGCTGAACGCGCACCCTCGCCGGCTTCCACTGCTCGGGCGAGCCGCTAGGATTGCTCTGCCCCACCGGTCCCGTTCCAAGCCAGCTACCTGCTTGAAACTGCACAATATGCTCACAAGCACCCTGTTCTTCACATGTAGAGGCAAGAAAGAGGCAGAATCGGTCTAATTCGGCCAGTCTGACAGTAAATGTGGTGGAGAGCAAAACAGCCGTTTCAGAGCGATAGGATGCTTTTTTGCAGAAAGAGGCAGAATCGGTCTAATTCGGCCAGTCTGACAGTAAATGTGGTGGAGAGCAAAACAGCCGTTTCAGAGCGATAGGATGCTTTTTTGCACATTTCGACTTAAAAAGGCCCTGTCCTCACTGAATATTGAGCTGCAATGTGTGATTTGGATGAGGTTTTATCATTACAAGCTCGCATGGGATGTGTAATGAGGGAAAAAGCATGATTTTTATCCTCCACGAGAGGGGCCCTGACAGCGCCCCATTCATCCGGCTGAACGCGCACCCTCGCCGGCTTCCACTGCTCGGGCGAGCCGCTAGGATTGCTCTGCCCCACCGGTCCCGTTCCAAGCCAGCTACCTGCGTGAAACTGCACAATATGCTCACAAGCACCCTGTTCTTCACATGTAGAGGCAAGAAAGAGGCAGAATCGGTCTAATTCGGCCAGTCTGACAGTAAATGTGGTGGAGAGCAAAACAGCCGTTTCAGAGCGATAGGATGCTTTTTTGCAGAAAGAGGCAGAATCGGTCTAATTCGGCCAGTCTGACAGTAAATGTGGTGGAGAGCAAAACAGCCGTTTCAGAGCGATAGGATGCTTTTTTGCACATTTCGACTTAAAAAGGCCCTGTCCTCACTGAATATTGAGCTGCAATGTGTGATTTGGATGAGGTTTTATCATTACAAGCTCGCATGGGATGTGTAATGAGGGAAAAAGCATGATTTTTATCCTCCACGAGAGGGGCCCTGACATCGCCCCATTCATCCGGCTGAACGCGCACCCTCGCCGGCTTCCACTGCTCGGGCGAGCCGCTAGGATTGCTCTGCCCCACCGGTCCCGTTCCAAGCCAGCTACCTGCGTGAAACTGCACAATATGCTCACAAGCACCCTGTTCTTCACATGTAGAGGCAAGAAAGAGGCAGAATCGGTCTAATTCGGCCAGTCTGACAGTAAATGTGGTGGAGAGCAAAACAGCCGTTTCAGAGCGATAGGATGCTTTTTTGCACATTTCGACTTAAAAAGGCCCTGTCCTCACTGAATATTGAGCTGCAATGTGTGATTTGGATGAGGTTTTATCATTACAAGCTCGCATGGGATGTGTAATGAGGGAAAAAGCATGATTTTTATCCTCCACGAGAGGGGCCCTGACAGCGCCCCATTCATCCGGCTGAACGCGCACCCTCGCCGGCTTCCACTGCTCGGGCGAGCCGCTAGGATTGCTCTGCCCCACCGGTCCCGTTCCAAGCCAGCTACCTGCTTGAAACTGCACAATATGCTCACAAGCACCCTGTTCTTCACATGTAGAGGCAAGAAAGAGGCAGAATCGGTCTAATTCGGCCAATCTGACAGTAAATGTGGTGGAGAGCAAAACAGCCGTTTCAGAGCGATAGGATGCTTTTTTGCACATTTCGACTTAAAAAGGCCCTGTCCTCACTGAATATTGAGCTGCAATGTGTGATTTGGATGAGGTTTTATCATTACAAGCTCGCATGGGATGTGTAATGAGGGAAAAAGCATGATTTTTATCCTCCACGAGAGGGGCCCTGACATCGCCCCATTCATCCGGCTGAACGCGCACCCTCGCCGGCTTCCACTGCTCGGGCGAGCCGCTAGGATTGCTCTGCCCCACCGGTCCCGTTCCAAGCCAGCTACCTGCTTGAAACTGCACAATATGCTCACAAGCACCCTGTTCTTCACATGTAGAGGCAAGAAAGAGGCAGAATCGGTCTAATTCGGCCAGTCTGACAGTAAATGTGGTGGAGAGCAAAACAGCCGTTTCAGAGCGATAGGATGCTTTTTTGCAGAAAGAGGCAGAATCGGTCTAATTCGGCCAGTCTGACAGTAAATGTGGTGGAGAGCAAAACAGCCGTTTCAGAGCGATAGGATGCTTTTTTGCACATTTCGACTTAAAAAGGCCCTGTCCTCACTGAATATTGAGCTGCAATGTGTGATTTGGATGAGGTTTTATCATTACAAGCTCGCATGGGATGTGTAATGAGGGAAAAAGCATGATTTTTATCCTCCACGAGAGGGGCCCTGACAGCGCCCCATTCATCCGGCTGAACGCGCACCCTCGCCGGCTTCCACTGCTCGGGCGAGCCGCTAGGATTGCTCTGCCCCACCGGTCCCGTTCCAAGCCAGCTACCTGCGTGAAACTGCACAATATGCTCACAAGCACCCTGTTCTTCACATGTAGAGGCAAGAAAGAGGCAGAATCGGTCTAATTCGGCCAGTCTGACAGTAAATGTGGTGGAGAGCAAAACAGCCGTTTCAGAGCGATAGGATGCTTTTTTGCAGAAAGAGGCAGAATCGGTCTAATTCGGCCAGTCTGACAGTAAATGTGGTGGAGAGCAAAACAGCCGTTTCAGAGCGATAGGATGCTTTTTTGCACATTTCGACTTAAAAAGGCCCTGTCCTCACTGAATATTGAGCTGCAATGTGTGATTTGGATGAGGTTTTATCATTACAAGCTCGCATGGGATGTGTAATGAGGGAAAAAGCATGATTTTTATCCTCCACGAGAGGGGCCCTGACAGCGCCCCATTCATCCGGCTGAACGCGCACCCTCGCCGGCTTCCACTGCTCGGGCGAGCCGCTAGGATTGCTCTGCCCCACCGGTCCCGTTCCAAGCCAGCTACCTGCGTGAAACTGCACAATATGCTCACAAGCACCCTGTTCTTCACATGTAGAGGCAAGAAAGAGGCAGAATCGGTCTAATTCGGCCAGTCTGACAGTGAATGTGGTGGAGAGCAAAACAGCCGTTTCAGAGCGATAGGATGCTTTTTTGCACATTTCGACTTAAAAAGGCCCTGTCCTCACTGAATATTGAGCTGCAATGTGTGATTTGGATGAGGTTTTATCATTACAAGCTCGCATGGGATGTGTAATGAGGGAAAAAGCATGATTTTTATCCTCCACGAGAGGGGCCCTGACAGCGCCCCATTCATCCGGCTGAACGCGCACCCTCGCCGGCTTCCACTGCTCGGGCGAGCCGCTAGGATTGCTCTGCCCCACCGGTCCCGTTCCAAGCCAGCTACCTGCTTGAAACTGCACAATATGCTCACAAGCACCCTGTTCTTCACATGTAGAGGCAAGAAAGAGGCAGAATCGGTCTAATTCGGCCAGTCTGACAGTAAATGTGGTGGAGAGCAAAACAGCCGTTTCAGAGCGATAGGATGCTTTTTTGCACATTTCGACTTAAAAAGGCCCTGTCCTCACTGAATATTGAGCTGCAATGTGTGATTTGGATGAGGTTTTATCATTACAAGCTCGCATGGGATGTGTAATGAGGGAAAAAGCATGATTTTTATCCTCCACGAGAGGGGCCCTGACAGCGCCCCATTCATCCGGCTGAACGCGCACCCTCGCCGGCTTCCACTGCTCGGGCGAGCCGCTAGGATTGCTCTGCCCCACCGGTCCCGTTCCAAGCCAGCTACCTGCGTGAAACTGCACAATATGCTCACAAGCACCCTGTTCTTCACATGTAGAGGCAAGAAAGAGGCAGAATCGGTCTAATTCGGCCAGTCTGACAGTAAATGTGGTGGAGAGCAAAACAGCCGTTTCAGAGCGATAGGATGCTTTTTTGCACATTTCGACTTAAAAAGGCCCTGTCCTCACTGAATATTGAGCTGCAATGTGTGATTTGGATGAGGTTTTATCATTACAAGCTCGCATGGGATGTGTAATGAGGGAAAAAGCATGATTTTTATCCTCCACGAGAGGGGCCCTGACAGCGCCCCATTCATCCGGCTGAACGCGCACCCTCGCCGGCTTCCACTGCTCGGGCGAGCCGCTAGGATTGCTCTGCCCCACCGGTCCCGTTCCAAGCCAGCTACCTGCGTGAAACTGCACAATATGCTCACAAGCACCCTGTTCTTCACATGTAGAGGCAAGAAAGAGGCAGAATCGGTCTAATTCGGCCAGTCTGACAGTAAATGTTGTGGAGAGCAAAACAGCCGTTTCAGAGCGATAGGATGCTTTTTTGCACATTTCGACTTAAAAAGGCCCTGTCCTCACTGAATATTGAGCTGCAATGTGTGATTTGGATGAGGTTTTATCATTACAAGCTCGCATGGGATGTGTAATGAGGGAAAAAGCATGATTTTTATCCTCCACGAGAGGGGCCCTGACAGCGCCCCATTCATCCGGCTGAACGCGCACCCTCGCCGGCTTCCACTGCTCGGGCGAGCCGCTAGGATTGCTCTGCCCCACCGGTCCCGTTCCAAGCCAGCTACCTGCTTGAAACTGCACAATATGCTCACAAGCACCCTGTTCTTCACATGTAGAGGCAAGAAAGAGGCAGAATCGGTCTAATTCGGCCAGTCTGACAGTAAATGTGGTGGAGAGCAAAACAGCCGTTTCAGAGCGATAGGATGCTTTTTTGCAGAAAGAGGCAGAATCGGTCTAATTCGGCCAGTCTGACAGTAAATGTGGTGGAGAGCAAAACAGCCGTTTCAGAGCGATAGGATGCTTTTTTGCACATTTCGACTTAAAAAGGCCCTGTCCTCACTGAATATTGAGCTGCAATGTGTGATTTGGATGAGGTTTTATCATTACAAGCTCGCATGGGATGTGTAATGAGGGAAAAAGCATGATTTTTATCCTCCACGAGAGGGGCCCTAACAGCGCCCCATTCATCCGGCTGAACGCGCACCCTCGCCGGCTTCCACTGCTCGGGCGAGCCGCTAGGATTGCTCTGCCCCACCGGTCCCGTTCCAAGCCAGCTACCTGCTTGAAACTGCACAATATGCTCACAAGCACCCTGTTCTTCACATGTAGAGGCAAGAAAGAGGCAGAATCGGTCTAATTCGGCCAGTCTGACAGTAAATGTGGTGGAGAGCAAAACAGCCGTTTCAGAGCGATAGGATGCTTTTTTGCAGAAAGAGGCAGAATCGGTCTAATTCGGCCAGTCTGACAGTAAATGTGGTGGAGAGCAAAACAGCCGTTTCAGAGCGATAGGATGCTTTTTTGCACATTTCGACTTAAAAAGGCCCTGTCCTCACTGAATATTGAGCTGCAATGTGTGATTTGGATGAGGTTTTATCATTACAAGCTCGCATGGGATGTGTAATGAGGGAAAAAGCATGATTTTTATCCTCCACGAGAGGGGCCCTGACAGCGCCCCATTCATCCGGCTGAACGCGCACCCTCGCCGGCTTCCACTGCTCGGGCGAGCCGCTAGGATTGCTCTGCCCCACCGGTCCCGTTCCAAGCCAGCTACCTGCGTGAAACTGCACAATATGCTCACAAGCACCCTGTTCTTCACATGTAGAGGCAAGAAAGAGGCAGAATCGGTCTAATTCGGCCAGTCTGACAGTAAATGTGGTGGAGAGCAAAACAGCCGTTTCAGAGCGATAGGATGCTTTTTTGCAGAAAGAGGCAGAATCGGTCTAATTCGGCCAGTCTGACAGTAAATGTGGTGGAGAGCAAAACAGCCGTTTCAGAGCGATAGGATGCTTTTTTGCACATTTCGACTTAAAAAGGCCCTGTCCTCACTGAATATTGAGCTGCAATGTGTGATTTGGATGAGGTTTTATCATTACAAGCTCGCATGGGATGTGTAATGAGGGAAAAAGCATGATTTTTATCCTCCACGAGAGGGGCCCTGACAGCGCCCCATTCATCCGGCTGAACGCGCACCCTCGCCGGCTTCCACTGCTCGGGCGAGCCGCTAGGATAGCTCTGCCCCACCGGTCCCGTTCCAAGCCAGCTACCTGCGTGAAACTGCACAATATGCTCACAAGCACCCTGTTCTTCACATGTAGAGGCAAGAAAGAGGCAGAATCGGTCTAATTCGGCCAGTCTGACAGTAAATGTGGTGGAGAGCAAAACAGCCGTTTCAGAGCGATAGGATGCTTTTTTGCACATTTCGACTGAAAAAGGCCCTGTCCTCACTGAATATTGAGCTGCAATGTGTGATTTGGATGAGGTTTTATCATTACAAGCTCGCATGGGATGTGTAATGAGGGAAAAAGCATGATTTTTATCCTCCACGAGAGGGGCCCTGACAGCGCCCCATTCATCCGGCTGAACGCGCACCCTCGCCGGCTTCCACTGCTCGGGCGAGCCGCTAGGATTGCTCTGCCCCACCGGTCCCGTTCCAAGCCAGCTACCTGCGTGAAACTGCACAATATGCTCACAAGCACCCTGTTCTTCACATGTAGAGGCAAGAAAGAGGCAGAATCGGTCTAATTCGGCCAGTCTGACAGTAAATGTGGTGGAGAGCAAAACAGCCGTTTCAGAGCGATAGGATGCTTTTTTGCACATTTCGACTTAAAAAGGCCCTGTCCTCACTGAATATTGAGCTGCAATGTGTGATTTGGATGAGGTTTTATCATTACAAGCTCGCATGGGATGTGTAATGAGGGAAAAAGCATGATTTTTATCCTCCACGAGAGGGGCCCTGACAGCGCCCCATTCATCCGGCTGAACGCGCACCCTCGCCGGCTTCCACTGCTCGGGCGAGCCGCTAGGATTGCTCTGCCCCACCGGTCCCGTTCCAAGCCAGCTACCTGCGTGAAACTGCACAATATGCTCACAAGCACCCTGTTCTTCACATGTAGAGGCAAGAAAGAGGCAGAATCGGTCTAATTCGGCCAGTCTGACAGTAAATGTGGTGGAGAGCAAAACAGCCGTTTCAGAGCGATAGGATGCTTTTTTGCAGAAAGAGGCAGAATCGGTCTAATTCGGCCAGTCTGACAGTAAATGTGGTGGAGAGCAAAACAGCCGTTTCAGAGCGATAGGATGCTTTTTTGCACATTTCGACTTAAAAAGGCCCTGTCCTCACTGAATATTGAGCTGCAATGTGTGATTTGGATGAGGTTTTATCATTACAAGCTCGCATGGGATGTGTAATGAGGGAAAAAGCATGATTTTTATCCTCCACGAGAGGGGCCCTGACAGCGCCCCATTCATCCGGCTGAACGCGCACCCTCGCCGGCTTCCACTGCTCGGGCGAGCCGCTAGGATTGCTCTGCCCCACCGGTCCCGTTCCAAGCCAGCTACCTGCGTGAAACTGCACAATATGCTCACAAGCACCCTGTTCTTCACATGTAGAGGCAAGAAAGAGGCAGAATCGGTCTAATTCGGCCAGTCTGACAGTAAATGTGCTGGAGAGCAAAACAGCCGTTTCAGAGCGATAGGATGCTTTTTTGCACATTTCGACTGAAAAAGGCCCTGTCCTCACTGAATATTGAGCTGCAATGTGTGATTTGGATGAGGTTTTATCATTACAAGCTCGCATGGGATGTGTAATGAGGGAAAAAGCATGATTTTTATCCTCCACGAGAGGGGCCCTGACAGCGCCCCATTCATCCGGCTGAACGCGCACCCTCGCCGGCTTCCACTGCTCGGGCGAGCCGCTAGGATTGCTCTGCCCCACCGGTCCCGTTCCAAGCCAGCTACCTGCGTGAAACTGCACAATATGCTCACAAGCACCCTGTTCTTCACATGTAGAGGCAAGAAAGAGGCAGAATCGGTCTAATTCGGCCAGTCTGACAGTAAATGTGGTGGAGAGCAAAACAGCCGTTTCAGAGCGATAGGATGCTTTTTTGCAGAAAGAGGCAGAATCGGTCTAATTCGGCCAGTCTGACAGTAAATGTGGTGGAGAGCAAAACAGCCGTTTCAGAGCGATAGGATGCTTTTTTGCACATTTCGACTTAAAAAGGCCCTGTCCTCACTGAATATTGAGCTGCAATGTGTGATTTGGATGAGGTTTTATCATTACAAGCTCGCATGGGATGTGTAATGAGGGAAAAAGCATGATTTTTATCCTCCACGAGAGGGGCCCTGACAGCGCCCCATTCATCCGGCTGAACGCGCACCCTCGCCGGCTTCCACTGCTCGGGCGAGCCGCTAGGATTGCTCTGCCCCACCGGTCCCGTTCCAAGCCAGCTACCTGCGTGAAACTGCACAATATGCTCACAAGCACCCTGTTCTTCACATGTAGAGGCAAGAAAGAGGCAGAATCGGTCTAATTCGGCCAGTCTGACAGTAAATGTGGTGGAGAGCAAAACAGCCGTTTCAGAGCGATAGGATGCTTTTTTGCACATTTCGACTTAAAAAGGCCCTGTCCTCACTGAATATTGAGCTGCAATGTGTGATTTGGATGAGGTTTTATCATTACAAGCTCGCATGGGATGTGTAATGAGGGAAAAAGCATGATTTTTATCCTCCACGAGAGGGGCCCTGACAGCGCCCCATTCATCCGGCTGAACGCGCACCCTCGCCGGCTTCCACTGCTCGGGCGAGCCGCTAGGATTGCTCTGCCCCACCGGTCCCGTTCCAAGCCAGCTACCTGCGTGAAACTGCACAATATGCTCACAAGCACCCTGTTCTTCACATGTAGAGGCAAGAAAGAGGCAGAATCGGTCTAATTCGGCCAGTCTGACAGTAAATGTGGTGGAGAGCAAAACAGCCGTTTCAGAGCGATAGGATGCTTTTTTGCAGAAAGAGGCAGAATCGGTCTAATTCGGCCAGTCTGACAGTAAATGTGGTGGAGAGCAAAACAGCCGTTTCAGAGCGATAGGATGCTTTTTTGCACATTTCGACTTAAAAAGGCCCTGTCCTCACTGAATATTGAGCTGCAATGTGTGATTTGGATGAGGTTTTATCATTACAAGCTCGCATGGGATGTGTAATGAGGGAAAAAGCATGATTTTTATCCTCCACGAGAGGGGCCCTGACAGCGCCCCATTCATCCGGCTGAACGCGCACCCTCGCCGGCTTCCACTGCTCGGGCGAGCCGCTAGGATTGCTCTGCCCCACCGGTCCCGTTCCAAGCCAGCTACCTGCGTGAAACTGCACAATATGCTCACAAGCACCCTGTTCTTCACATGTAGAGGCAAGAAAGAGGCAGAATCGGTCTAATTCGGCCAGTCTGACAGTAAATGTGGTGGAGAGCAAAACAGCCGTTTCAGAGCGATAGGATGCTTTTTTGCACATTTCGACTGAAAAAGGCCCTGTCCTCACTGAATATTGAGCTGCAATGTGTGATTTGGATGAGGTTTTATCATTACAAGCTCGCATGGGATGTGTAATGAGGGAAAAAGCATGATTTTTATCCTCCACGAGAGGGGCCCTGACAGCGCCCCATTCATCCGGCTGAACGCGCACCCTCGCCGGCTTCCACTGCTCGGGCGAGCCGCTAGGATTGCTCTGCCCCACCGGTCCCGTTCCAAGCCAGCTACCTGCGTGAAACTGCACAATATGCTCACAAGCACCCTGTTCTTCACATGTAGAGGCAAGAAAGAGGCAGAATCGGTCTAATTCGGCCAGTCTGACAGTAAATGTGGTGGAGAGCAAAACAGCCGTTTCAGAGCGATAGGATGCTTTTTTGCAGAAAGAGGCAGAATCGGTCTAATTCGGCCAGTCTGACAGTAAATGTGGTGGAGAGCAAAACAGCCGTTTCAGAGCGATAGGATGCTTTTTTGCACATTTCGACTTAAAAAGGCCCTGTCCTCACTGAATATTGAGCTGCAATGTGTGATTTGGATGAGGTTTTATCATTACAAGCTCGCATGGGATGTGTAATGAGGGAAAAAGCATGATTTTTATCCTCCACGAGAGGGGCCCTGACAGCGCCCCATTCATCCGGCTGAACGCGCACCCTCGCCGGCTTCCACTGCTCGGGCGAGCCGCTAGGATTGCTCTGCCCCACCGGTCCCGTTCCAAGCCAGCTACCTGCGTGAAACTGCACAATATGCTCACAAGCACCCTGTTCTTCACATGTAGAGGCAAGAAAGAGGCAGAATCGGTCTAATTCGGCCAGTCTGACAGTAAATGTGGTGGAGAGCAAAACAGCCGTTTCAGAGCGATAGGATGCTTTTTTGCAGAAAGAGGCAGAATCGGTCTAATTCGGCCAGTCTGACAGTAAATGTGGTGGAGAGCAAAACAGCCGTTTCAGAGCGATAGGATGCTTTTTTGCACATTTCGACTTAAAAAGGCCCTGTCCTCACTGAATATTGAGCTGCAATGTGTGATTTGGATGAGGTTTTATCATTACAAGCTCGCATGGGATGTGTAATGAGGGAAAAAGCATGATTTTTATCCTCCACGAGAGGGGCCCTGACAGCGCCCCATTCATCCGGCTGAACGCGCACCCTCGCCGGCTTCCACTGCTCGGGCGAGCCGCTAGGATTGCTCTGCCCCACCGGTCCCGTTCCAAGCCAGCTACCTGCGTGAAACTGCACAATATGCTCACAAGCACCCTGTTCTTCACATGTAGAGGCAAGAAAGAGGCAGAATCGGTCTAATTCGGCCAGTCTGACAGTAAATGTGGTGGAGAGCAAAACAGCCGTTTCAGAGCGATAGGATGCTTTTTTGCACATTTCGACTTAAAAAGGCCCTGTCCTCACTGAATATTGAGCTGCAATGTGTGATTTGGATGAGGTTTTATCATTACAAGCTCGCATGGGATGTGTAATGAGGGAAAAAGCATGATTTTTATCCTCCACGAGAGGGGCCCTGACAGCGCCCCATTCATCCGGCTGAACGCGCACCCTCGCCGGCTTCCACTGCTCGGGCGAGCCGCTAGGATTGCTCTGCCCCACCGGTCCCGTTCCAAGCCAGCTACCTGCGTGAAACTGCACAATATGCTCACAAGCACCCTGTTCTTCACATGTAGAGGCAAGAAAGAGGCAGAATCGGTCTAATTCGGCCAGTCTGACAGTAAATGTGGTGGAGAGCAAAACAGCCGTTTCAGAGCGATAGGATGCTTTTTTGCAGAAAGAGGCAGAATCGGTCTAATTCGGCCAGTCTGACAGTAAATGTGGTGGAGAGCAAAACAGCCGTTTCAGAGCGATAGGATGCTTTTTTGCACATTTCGACTTAAAAAGGCCCTGTCCTCACTGAATATTGAGCTGCAATGTGTGATTTGGATGAGGTTTTATCATTACAAGCTCGCATGGGATGTGTAATGAGGGAAAAAGCATGATTTTTATCCTCCACGAGAGGGGCCCTGACAGCGCCCCATTCATCCGGCTGAACGCGCACCCTCGCCGGCTTCCACTGCTCGGGCGAGCCGCTAGGATTGCTCTGCCCCACCGGTCCCGTTCCAAGCCAGCTACCTGCGTGAAACTGCACAATATGCTCACAAGCACCCTGTTCTTCACATGTAGAGGCAAGAAAGAGGCAGAATCGGTCTAATTCGGCCAGTCTGACAGTAAATGTGGTGGAGAGCAAAACAGCCGTTTCAGAGCGATAGGATGCTTTTTTGCACATTTCGACTGAAAAAGGCCCTGTCCTCACTGAATATTGAGCTGCAATGTGTGATTTGGATGAGGTTTTATCATTACAAGCTCGCATGGGATGTGTAATGAGGGAAAAAGCATGATTTTTATCCTCCACGAGAGGGGCCCTGACAGCGCCCCATTCATCCGGCTGAACGCGCACCCTCGCCGGCTTCCACTGCTCGGGCGAGCCGCTAGGATTGCTCTGCCCCACCGGTCCCGTTCCAAGCCAGCTACCTGCGTGAAACTGCACAATATGCTCACAAGCACCCTGTTCTTCACATGTAGAGGCAAGAAAGAGGCAGAATCGGTCAAATTCGGCCAGTCTGACAGTAAATGTGGTGGAGAGCAAAACAGCCGTTTCAGAGCGATAGGATGCTTTTTTGCAGAAAGAGGCAGAATCGGTCTAATTCGGCCAGTCTGACAGTAAATGTGGTGGAGAGCAAAACAGCCGTTTCAGAGCGATAGGATGCTTTTTTGCACATTTCGACTTAAAAAGGCCCTGTCCTCACTGAATATTGAGCTGCAATGTGTGATTTGGATGAGGTTTTATCATTACAAGCTCGCATGGGATGTGTAATGAGGGAAAAAGCATGATTTTTATCCTCCACGAGAGGGGCCCTGACAGCGCCCCATTCATCCGGCTGAACGCGCACCCTCGCCGGCTTCCACTGCTCGGGCGAGCCGCTAGGATTGCTCTGCCCCACCGGTCCCGTTCCAAGCCAGCTACCTGCGTGAAACTGCACAATATGCTCACAAGCACCCTGTTCTTCACATGTAGAGGCAAGAAAGAGGCAGAATCGGTCTAATTCGGCCAGTCTGACAGTAAATGTGGTGGAGAGCAAAACAGCCGTTTCAGAGCGATAGGATGCTTTTTTGCAGAAAGAGGCAGAATCGGTCTAATTCGGCCAGTCTGACAGTAAATGTGGTGGAGAGCAAAACAGCCGTTTCAGAGCGATAGGATGCTTTTTTGCACATTTCGACTTAAAAAGGCCCTGTCCTCACTGAATATTGAGCTGCAATGTGTGATTTGGATGAGGTTTTATCATTACAAGCTCGCATGGGATGTGTAATGAGGGAAAAAGCATGATTTTTATCCTCCACGAGAGGGGCCCTGACAGCGCCCCATTCATCCGGCTGAACGCGCACCCTCGCCGGCTTCCACTGCTCGGGCGAGCCGCTAGGATTGCTCTGCCCCACCGGTCCCGTTCCAAGCCAGCTACCTGCGTGAAACTGCACAATATGCTCACAAGCACCCTGTTCTTCACATGTAGAGGCAAGAAAGAGGCAGAATCGGTCTAATTCGGCCAGTCTGACAGTAAATGTGGTGGAGAGCAAAACAGCCGTTTCAGAGCGATAGGATGCTTTTTTGCACATTTCGACTTAAAAAGGCCCTGTCCTCACTGAATATTGAGCTGCAATGTGTGATTTGGATGAGGTTTTATCATTACAAGCTCGCATGGGATGTGTAATGAGGGAAAAAGCATGATTTTTATCCTCCACGAGAGGGGCCCTGACAGCGCCCCATTCATCCGGCTGAACGCGCACCCTCGCCGGCTTCCACTGCTCGGGCGAGCCGCTAGGATTGCTCTGCCCCACCGGTCCCGTTCCAAGCCAGCTACCTGCGTGAAACTGCACAATATGCTCACAAGCACCCTGTTCTTCACATGTAGAGGCAAGAAAGAGGCAGAATCGGTCTAATTCGGCCAGTCTGACAGTAAATGTGGTGGAGAGCAAAACAGCCGTTTCAGAGCGATAGGATGCTTTTTTGCAGAAAGAGGCAGAATCGGTCTAATTCGGCCAGTCTGACAGTAAATGTGGTGGAGAGCAAAACAGCCGTTTCAGAGCGATAGGATGCTTTTTTGCACATTTCGACTTAAAAAGGCCCTGTCCTCACTGAATATTGAGCTGCAATGTGTGATTTGGATGAGGTTTTATCATTACAAGCTCGCATGGGATGTGTAATGAGGGAAAAAGCATGATTTTTATCCTCCACGAGAGGGGCCCTGACAGCGCCCCATTCATCCGGCTGAACGCGCACCCTCGCCGGCTTCCACTGCTCGGGCGAGCCGCTAGGATTGCTCTGCCCCACCGGTCCCGTTCCAAGCCAGCTACCTGCGTGAAACTGCACAATATGCTCACAAGCACCCTGTTCTTCACATGTAGAGGCAAGAAAGAGGCAGAATCGGTCTAATTCGGCCAGTCTGACAGTAAATGTGGTGGAGAGCAAAACAGCCGTTTCAGAGCGATAGGATGCTTTTTTGCACATTTCGACTTAAAAAGGCCCTGTCCTCACTGAATATTGAGCTGCAATGTGTGATTTGGATGAGGTTTTATCATTACAAGCTCGCATGGGATGTGTAATGAGGGAAAAAGCATGATTTTTATCCTCCACGAGAGGGGCCCTGACAGCGCCCCATTCATCCGGCTGAACGCGCACCCTCGCCGGCTTCCACTGCTCGGGCGAGCCGCTAGGATTGCTCTGCCCCACCGGTCCCGTTCCAAGCCAGCTACCTGCGTGAAACTGCACAATATGCTCACAAGCACCCTGTTCTTCACATGTAGAGGCAAGAAAGAGGCAGAATCGGTCTAATTCGGCCAGTCTGACAGTAAATGTGGTGGAGAGCAAAACAGCCGTTTCAGAGCGATAGGATGCTTTTTTGCAGAAAGAGGCAGAATCGGTCTAATTCGGCCAGTCTGACAGTAAATGTGGTGGAGAGCAAAACAGCCGTTTCAGAGCGATAGGATGCTTTTTTGCACATTTCGACTTAAAAAGGCCCTGTCCTCACTGAATATTGAGCTGCAATGTGTGATTTGGATGAGGTTTTATCATTACAAGCTCGCATGGGATGTGTAATGAGGGAAAAAGCATGATTTTTATCCTCCACGAGAGGGGCCCTGACAGCGCCCCATTCATCCGGCTGAACGCGCACCCTCGCCGGCTTCCACTGCTCGGGCGAGCCGCTAGGATTGCTCTGCCCCACCGGTCCCGTTCCAAGCCAGCTACCTGCGTGAAACTGCACAATATGCTCACAAGCACCCTGTTCTTCACATGTAGAGGCAAGAAAGAGGCAGAATCGGTCTAATTCGGCCAGTCTGACAGTAAATGTGGTGGAGAGCAAAACAGCCGTTTCAGAGCGATAGGATGCTTTTTTGCAGAAAGAGGCAGAATCGGTCTAATTCGGCCAGTCTGACAGTAAATGTGGTGGAGAGCAAAACAGCCGTTTCAGAGCGATAGGATGCTTTTTTGCACATTTCAACTTAAAAAGGCCCTGTCCTCACTGAATATTGAGCTGCAATGTGTGATTTGGATGAGGTTTTATCATTACAAGCTCGCATGGGATGTGTAATGAGGGAAAAAGCATGATTTTTATCCTCCACGAGAGGGGCCCTGACAGCGCCCCATTCATCCGGCTGAACGCGCACCCTCGCCGGCTTCCACTGCTCGGGCGAGCCGCTAGGATTGCTCTGCCCCACCGGTCCCGTTCCAAGCCAGCTACCTGCGTGAAACTGCACAATATGCTCACAAGCACCCTGTTCTTCACATGTAGAGGCAAGAAAGAGGCAGAATCGGTCTAATTCGGCCAGTCTGACAGTAAATGTGGTGGAGAGCAAAACAGCCGTTTCAGAGCGATAGGATGCTTTTTTGCACATTTCGACTTAAAAAGGCCCTGTCCTCACTGAATATTGAGCTGCAATGTGTGATTTGGATGAGGTTTTATCATTACAAGCTCGCATGGGATGTGTAATGAGGGAAAAAGCATGATTTTTATCCTCCACGAGAGGGGCCCTGACAGCGCCCCATTCATCCGGCTGAACGCGCACCCTCGCCGGCTTCCACTGCTCGGGCGAGCCGCTAGGATTGCTCTGCCCCACCGGTCCCGTTCCAAGCCAGCTACCTGCGTGAAACTGCACAATATGCTCACAAGCACCCTGTTCTTCACATGTAGAGGCAAGAAAGAGGCAGAATCGGTCTAATTCGGCCAGTCTGACAGTAAATGTGGTGGAGAGCAAAACAGCCGTTTCAGAGCGATAGGATGCTTTTTTGCAGAAAGAGGCAGAATCGGTCTAATTCGGCCAGTCTGACAGTAAATGTGGTGGAGAGCAAAACAGCCGTTTCAGAGCGATAGGATGCTTTTTTGCACATTTCGACTTAAAAAGGCCCTGTCCTCACTGAATATTGAGCTGCAATGTGTGATTTGGATGAGGTTTTATCATTACAAGCTCGCATGGGATGTGTAATGAGGGAAAAAGCATGATTTTTATCCTCCACGAGAGGGGCCCTGACAGCGCCCCATTCATCCGGCTGAACGCGCACCCTCGCCGGCTTCCACTGCTCGGGCGAGCCGCTAGGATTGCTCTGCCCCACCGGTCCCGTTCCAAGCCAGCTACCTGCGTGAAACTGCACAATATGCTCACAAGCACCCTGTTCTTCACATGTAGAGGCAAGAAAGAGGCAGAATCGGTCTAATTCGGCCAGTCTGACAGTAAATGTGGTGGAGAGCAAAACAGCCGTTTCAGAGCGATAGGATGCTTTTTTGCACATTTCGACTTAAAAAGGCCCTGTCCTCACTGAATATTGAGCTGCAATGTGTGATTTGGATGAGGTTTTATCATTACAAGCTCGCATGGGATGTGTAATGAGGGAAAAAGCATGATTTTTATCCTCCACGAGAGGGGCCCTGACAGCGCCCCATTCATCCGGCTGAACGCGCACCCTCGCCGGCTTCCACTGCTCGGGCGAGCCGCTAGGATTGCTCTGCCCCACCGGTCCCGTTCCAAGCCAGCTACCTGCGTGAAACTGCACAATATGCTCACAAGCACCCTGTTCTTCACATGTAGAGGCAAGAAAGAGGCAGAATCGGTCTAATTCGGCCAGTCTGACAGTAAATGTGGTGGAGAGCAAAACAGCCGTTTCAGAGCGATAGGATGCTTTTTTGCACATTTCGACTGAAAAAGGCCCTGTCCTCACTGAATATTGAGCTGCAATGTGTGATTTGGATGAGGTTTTATCATTACAAGCTCGCATGGGATGTGTAATGAGGGAAAAAGCATGATTTTTATCCTCCACGAGAGGGGCCCTGACAGCGCCCCATTCATCCGGCTGAACGCGCACCCTCGCCGGCTTCCACTGCTCGGGCGAGCCGCTAGGTTTGCTCTGCCCCACCGGTCCCGTTCCAAGCCAGCTACCTGCGTGAAACTGCACAATATGCTCACAAGCACCCTGTTCTTCACATGTAGAGGCAAGAAAGAGGCAGAATCGGTCTAATTCGGCCAGTCTGACAGTAAATGTGGTGGAGAGCAAAACAGCCGTTTCAGAGCGATAGGATGCTTTTTTGCAGAAAGAGGCAGAATCGGTCTAATTCGGCCAGTCTGACAGTAAATGTGGTGGAGAGCAAAACAGCCGTTTCAGAGCGATAGGATGCTTTTTTGCACATTTCGACTTAAAAAGGCCCTGTCCTCACTGAATATTGAGCTGCAATGTGTGATTTGGATGAGGTTTTATCATTACAAGCTCGCATGGGATGTGTAATGAGGGAAAAAGCATGATTTTTATCCTCCACGAGAGGGGCCCTGACAGCGCCCCATTCATCCGGCTGAACGCGCACCCTCGCCGGCTTCCACTGCTCGGGCGAGCCGCTAGGATTGCTCTGCCCCACCGGTCCCGTTCCAAGCCAGCTACCTGCGTGAAACTGCACAATATGCTCACAAGCACCCTGTTCTTCACATGTAGAGGCAAGAAAGAGGCAGAATCGGTCTAATTCGGCCAGTCTGACAGTAAATGTGGTGGAGAGCAAAACAGCCGTTTCAGAGCGATAGGATGCTTTTTTGCACATTTCGACTTAAAAAGGCCCTGTCCTCACTGAATATTGAGCTGCAAAGTGTGATTTGGATGAGGTTTTATCATTACAAGCTCGCATGGGATGTGTAATGAGGGAAAAAGCATGATTTTTATCCTCCACGAGAGGGGCCCTGACAGCGCCCCATTCATCCGGCTGAACGCGCACCCTCGCCGGCTTCCACTGCTCGGGCGAGCCGCTAGGATTGCTCTGCCCCACCGGTCCCGTTCCAAGCCAGCTACCTGCGTGAAACTGCACAATATGCTCACAAGCACCCTGTTCTTCACATGTAGAGGCAAGAAAGAGGCAGAATCGGTCTAATTCGGCCAGTCTGACAGTAAATGTGGTGGAGAGCAAAACAGCCGTTTCAGAGCGATAGGATGCTTTTTTGCAGAAAGAGGCAGAATCGGTCTAATTCGGCCAGTCTGACAGTAAATGTGGTGGAGAGCAAAACAGCCGTTTCAGAGCGATAGGATGCTTTTTTGCACATTTCGACTTAAAAAGGCCCTGTCCTCACTGAATATTGAGCTGCAATGTGTGATTTGGATGAGGTTTTATCATTACAAGCTCGCATGGGATGTGTAATGAGGGAAAAAGCATGATTTTTATCCTCCACGAGAGGGGCCCTGACAGCGCCCCATTCATCCGCTGAACGCGCACCCTCGCCGGCTTCCACTGCTCGGGCGAGCCGCTAGGATTGCTCTGCCCCACCGGTCCCGTTCCAAGCCAGCTACCTGCGTGAAACTGCACAATATGCTCACAAGCACCCTGTTCTTCACATGTAGAGGCAAGAAAGAGGCAGAATCGGTCTAATTCGGCCAGTCTGACAGTAAATGTGGTGGAGAGCAAAACAGCCGTTTCAGAGCGATAGGATGCTTTTTTGCAGAAAGAGGCAGAATCGGTCTAATTCGGCCAGTCTGACAGTAAATGTGGTGGAGAGCAAAACAGCCGTTTCAGAGCGATAGGATGCTTTTTTGCACATTTCAACTTAAAAAGGCCCTGTCCTCACTGAATATTGAGCTGCAATGTGTGATTTGGATGAGGTTTTATCATTACAAGCTCGCATGGGATGTGTAATGAGGGAAAAAGCATGATTTTTATCCTCCACGAGAGGGGCCCTGACAGCGCCCCATTCATCCGGCTGAACGCGCACCCTCGCCGGCTTCCACTGCTCGGGCGAGCCGCTAGGATTGCTCTGCCCCACCGGTCCCGTTCCAAGCCAGCTACCTGCGTGAAACTGCACAATATGCTCACAAGCACCCTGTTCTTCACATGTAGAGGCAAGAAAGAGGCAGAATCGGTCTAATTCGGCCAGTCTGACAGTAAATGTGGTGGAGAGCAAAACAGCCGTTTCAGAGCGATAGGATGCTTTTTTGCACATTTCGACTTAAAAAGGCCCTGTCCTCACTGAATATTGAGCTGCAATGTGTGATTTGGATGAGGTTTTATCATTACAAGCTCGCATGGGATGTGTAATGAGGGAAAAAGCATGATTTTTATCCTCCACGAGAGGGGCCCTGACAGCGCCCCATTCATCCGGCTGAACGCGCACCCTCGCCGGCTTCCACTGCTCGGGCGAGCCGCTAGGATTGCTCTGCCCCACCGGTCCCGTTCCAAGCCAGCTACCTGCGTGAAACTGCACAATATGCTCACAAGCACCCTGTTCTTCACATGTAGAGGCAAGAAAGAGGCAGAATCGGTCTAATTCGGCCAGTCTGACAGTAAATGTGGTGGAGAGCAAAACAGCCGTTTCAGAGCGATAGGATGCTTTTTTGCAGAAAGAGGCAGAATCGGTCTAATTCGGCCAGTCTGACAGTAAATGTGGTGGAGAGCAAAACAGCCGTTTCAGAGCGATAGGATGCTTTTTTGCACATTTCGACTTAAAAAGGCCCTGTCCTCACTGAATATTGAGCTGCAATGTGTGATTTGGATGAGGTTTTATCATTACAAGCTCGCATGGGATGTGTAATGAGGGAAAAAGCATGATTTTTATCCTCCACGAGAGGGGCCCTGACAGCGCCCCATTCATCCGGCTGAACGCGCACCCTCGCCGGCTTCCACTGCTCGGGCGAGCCGCTAGGATTGCTCTGCCCCACCGGTCCCGTTCCAAGCCAGCTACCTGCGTGAAACTGCACAATATGCTCACAAGCACCCTGTTCTCCACATGTAGAGGCAAGAAAGAGGCAGAATCGGTCTAATTCGGCCAGTCTGACAGTAAATGTGGTGGAGAGCAAAACAGCCGTTTCAGAGCGATAGGATGCTTTTTTGCACATTTCGACTTAAAAAGGCCCTGTCCTCACTGAATATTGAGCTGCAATGTGTGATTTGGATGAGGTTTTATCATTACAAGCTCGCATGGGATGTGTAATGAGGGAAAAAGCATGATTTTTATCCTCCACGAGAGGGGCCCTGACAGCGCCCCATTCATCCGGCTGAACGCGCACCCTCGCCGGCTTCCACTGCTCGGGCGAGCCGCTAGGATTGCTCTGCCCCACCGGTCCCGTTCCAAGCCAGCTACCTGCGTGAAACTGCACAATATGCTCACAAGCACCCTGTTCTTCACATGTAGAGGCAAGAAAGAGGCAGAATCGGTCTAATTCGGCCAGTCTGACAGTAAATGTGGTGGAGAGCAAAACAGCCGTTTCAGAGCGATAGGATGCTTTTTTGCAGAAAGAGGCAGAATCGGTCTAATTCGGCCAGTCTGACAGTAAATGTGGTGGAGAGCAAAACAGCCGTTTCAGAGCGATAGGATGCTTTTTTGCACATTTCGACTTAAAAAGGCCCTGTCCTCACTGAATATTGAGCTGCAATGTGTGATTTGGATGAGGTTTTATCATTACAAGCTCGCATGGGATGTGTAATGAGGGAAAAAGCATGATTTTTATCCTCCACGAGAGGGGCCCTGACAGCGCCCCATTCATCCGGCTGAACGCGCACCCTCGCCGGCTTCCACTGCTCGGGCGAGCCGCTAGGATTGCTCTGCCCCACCGGTCCCGTTCCAAGCCAGCTACCTGCGTGAAACTGCACAATATGCTCACAAGCACCCTGTTCTTCACATGTAGAGGCAAGAAAGAGGCAGAATCGGTCTAATTCGGCCAGTCTGACAGTAAATGTGGTGGAGAGCAAAACAGCCGTTTCAGAGCGATAGGATGCTTTTTTGCACATTTCGACTTAAAAAGGCCCTGTCCTCACTGAATATTGAGCTGCAATGTGTGATTTGGATGAGGTTTTATCATTACAAGCTCGCATGGGATGTGTAATGAGGGAAAAAGCATGATTTTTATCCTCCACGAGAGGGGCCCTGACAGCGCCCCATTCATCCGGCTGAACGCGCACCCTCGCCGGCTTCCACTGCTCGGGCGAGCCGCTAGGATTGCTCTGCCCCCCCGGTCCCGTTCCAAGCCAGCTACCTGCGTGAAACTGCACAATATGCTCACAAGCACCCTGTTCTTCACATGTAGAGGCAAGAAAGAGGCAGAATCGGTCTAATTCGGCCAGTCTGACAGTAAATGTGGTGGAGAGCAAAACAGCCGTTTCAGAGCGATAGGATGCTTTTTTGCAGAAAGAGGCAGAATCGGTCTAATTCGGCCAGTCTGACAGTAAATGTGGTGGAGAGCAAAACAGCCGTTTCAGAGCGATAGGATGCTTTTTTGCACATTTCGACTTAAAAAGGCCCTGTCCTCACTGAATATTGAGCTGCAATGTGTGATTTGGATGAGGTTTTATCATTACAAGCTCGCATGGGATGTGTAATGAGGGAAAAAGCATGATTTTTATCCTCCACGAGAGGGGCCCTGACAGCGCCCCATTCATCCGGCTGAACGCGCACCCTCGCCGGCTTCCACTGCTCGGGCGAGCCGCTAGGATTGCTCTGCCCCACCGGTCCCGTTCCAAGCCAGCTACCTGCGTGAAACTGCACAATATGCTCACAAGCACCCTGTTCTTCACATGTAGAGGCAAGAAAGAGGCAGAATCGGTCTAATTCGGCCAGTCTGACAGTAAATGTGGTGGAGAGCAAAACAGCCGTTTCAGAGCGATAGGATGCTTTTTTGCACATTTCGACTTAAAAAGGCCCTGTCCTCACTGAATATTGATCTGCAATGTGTGATTTGGATGAGGTTTTATCATTACAAGCTCGCATGGGATGTGTAATGAGGGAAAAAGCATGATTTTTATCCTCCACGAGAGGGGCCCTGACAGCGCCCCATTCATCCGGCTGAACGCGCACCCTCGCCGGCTTCCACTGCTCGGGCGAGCCGCTAGGATTGCTCTGCCCCACCGGTCCCGTTCCAAGCCAGCTACCTGCGTGAAACTGCACAATATGCTCACAAGCACCCTGTTCTTCACATGTAGAGGCAAGAAAGAGGCAGAATCGGTCTAATTCGGCCAGTCTGACAGTAAATGTGGTGGAGAGCAAAACAGCCGTTTCAGAGCGATAGGATGCTTTTTTGCAGAAAGAGGCAGAATCGGTCTAATTCGGCCAGTCTGACAGTAAATGTGGTGGAGAGCAAAACAGCCGTTTCAGAGCGATAGGATGCTTTTTTGCACATTTCGACTTAAAAAGGCCCTGTCCTCACTGAATATTGAGCTGCAATGTGTGATTTGGATGAGGTTTTATCATTACAAGCTCGCATGGGATGTGTAATGAGGGAAAAAGCATGATTTTTATCCTCCACGAGAGGGGCCCTGACAGCGCCCCATTCATCCGGCTGAACGCGCACCCTCGCCGGCTTCCACTGCTCGGGCGAGCCGCTAGGATTGCTCTGCCCCACCGGTCCCGTTCCAAGCCAGCTACCTGCGTGAAACTGCACAATATGCTCACAAGCACCCTGTTCTCCACATGTAGAGGCAAGAAAGAGGCAGAATCGGTCTAATTCGGCCAGTCTGACAGTAAATGTGGTGGAGAGCAAAACAGCCGTTTCAGAGCGATAGGATGCTTTTTTGCACATTTCGACTTAAAAAGGCCCTGTCCTCACTGAATATTGAGCTGCAATGTGTGATTTGGATGAGGTTTTATCATTACAAGCTCGCATGGGATGTGTAATGAGGGAAAAAGCATGATTTTTATCCTCCACGAGAGGGGCCCTGACAGCGCCCCATTCATCCGGCTGAACGCGCACCCTCGCCGGCTTCCACTGCTCGGGCGAGCCGCTAGGATTGCTCTGCCCCACCGGTCCCGTTCCAAGCCAGCTACCTGCGTGAAACTGCACAATATGCTCACAAGCACCCTGTTCTTCACATGTAGAGGCAAGAAAGAGGCAGAATCGGTCTAATTCGGCCAGTCTGACAGTAAATGTGGTGGAGAGCAAAACAGCCGTTTCAGAGCGATAGGATGCTTTTTTGCACATTTCGACTTAAAAAGGCCCTGTCCTCACTGAATATTGAGCTGCAATGTGTGATTTGGATGAGGTTTTATCATTACAAGCTCGCATGGGATGTGTAATGAGGGAAAAAGCATGATTTTTATCCTCCACGAGAGGGGCCCTGACAGCGCCCCATTCATCCGGCTGAACGCGCACCCTCGCCGGCTTCCACTGCTCGGGCGAGCCGCTAGGATTGCTCTGCCCCACCGGTCCCGTTCCAAGCCAGCTACCTGCGTGAAACTGCACAATATGCTCACAAGCACCCTGTTCTTCACATGTAGAGGCAAGAAAGAGGCAGAATCGGTCTAATTCGGCCAGTCTGACAGTAAATGTGGTGGAGAGCAAAACAGCCGTTTCAGAGCGATAGGATGCTTTTTTGCAGAAAGAGGCAGAATCGGTCTAATTCGGCCAGTCTGACAGTAAATGTGGTGGAGAGCAAAACAGCCGTTTCAGAGCGATAGGATGCTTTTTTGCACATTTCGACTTAAAAAGGCCCTGTCCTCACTGAATATTGAGCTGCAATGTGTGATTTGGATGAGGTTTTATCATTACAAGCTCGCATGGGATGTGTAATGAGGGAAAAAGCATGATTTTTATCCTCCACGAGAGGGGCCCTGACAGCGCCCCATTCATCCGGCTGAACGCGCACCCTCGCCGGCTTCCACTGCTCGGGCGAGCCGCTAGGATTGCTCTGCCCCACCGGTCCCGTTCCAAGCCAGCTACCTGCGTGAAACTGCACAATATGCTCACAAGCACCCTGTTCTTCACATGTAGAGGCAAGAAAGAGGCAGAATCGGTCTAATTCGGCCAGTCTGACAGTAAATGTGGTGGAGAGCAAAACAGCCGTTTCAGAGCGATAGGATGCTTTTTTGCACATTTCGACTTAAAAAGGCCCTGTCCTCACTGAATATTGAGCTGCAATGTGTGATTTGGATGAGGTTTTATCATTACAAGCTCGCATGGGATGTGTAATGAGGGAAAAAGCATGATTTTTATCCTCCACGAGAGGGGCCCTGACAGCGCCCCATTCATCCGGCTGAACGCGCACCCTCGCCGGCTTCCACTGCTCGGGCGAGCCGCTAGGATTGCTCTGCCCCACCGGTCCCGTTCCAAGCCAGCTACCTGCGTGAAACTGCACAATATGCTCACAAGCACCCTGTTCTTCACATGTAGAGGCAAGAAAGAGGCAGAATCGGTCTAATTCGGCCAGTCTGACAGTAAATGTGGTGGAGAGCAAAACAGCCGTTTCAGAGCGATAGGATGCTTTTTTGCAGAAAGAGGCAGAATCGGTCTAATTCGGCCAGTCTGACAGTAAATGTGGTGGAGAGCAAAACAGCCGTTTCAGAGCGATAGGATGCTTTTTTGCACATTTCGACTTAAAAAGGCCCTGTCCTCACTGAATATTGAGCTGCAATGTGTGATTTGGATGAGGTTTTATCATTACAAGCTCGCATGGGATGTGTAATGAGGGAAAAAGCATGATTTTTATCCTCCACGAGAGGGGCCCTGACAGCGCCCCATTCATCCGGCTGAACGCGCACCCTCGCCGGCTTCCACTGCTCGGGCGAGCCGCTAGGATTGCTCTGCCCCACCGGTCCCGTTCCAAGCCAGCTACCTGCGTGAAACTGCACAATATGCTCACAAGCACCCTGTTCTTCACATGTAGAGGCAAGAAAGAGGCAGAATCGGTCTAATTCGGCCAGTCTGACAGTAAATGTGGTGGAGAGCAAAACAGCCGTTTCAGAGCGATAGGATGCTTTTTTGCACATTTCGACTTAAAAAGGCCCTGTCCTCACTGAATATTGAGCTGCAATGTGTGATTTGGATGAGGTTTTATCATTACAAGCTCGCATGGGATGTGTAATGAGGGAAAAAGCATGATTTTTATCCTCCACGAGAGGGGCCCTGACAGCGCCCCATTCATCCGGCTGAACGCGCACCCTCGCCGGCTTCCACTGCTCGGGCGAGCCGCTAGGATTGCTCTGCCCCACCGGTCCCGTTCCAAGCCAGCTACCTGCGTGAAACTGCACAATATGCTCACAAGCACCCTGTTCTTCACATGTAGAGGCAAGAAAGAGGCAGAATCGGTCTAATTCGGCCAGTCTGACAGTAAATGTGGTGGAGAGCAAAACAGCCGTTTCAGAGCGATAGGATGCTTTTTTGCAGAAAGAGGCAGAATCGGTCTAATTCGGCCAGTCTGACAGTAAATGTGGTGGAGAGCAAAACAGCCGTTTCAGAGCGATAGGATGCTTTTTTGCACATTTCGACTTAAAAAGGCCCTGTCCTCACTGAATATTGAGCTGCAATGTGTGATTTGGATGAGGTTTTATCATTACAAGCTCGCATGGGATGTGTAATGAGGGAAAAAGCATGATTTTTATCCTCCACGAGAGGGGCCCTGACAGCGCCCCATTCATCCGGCTGAACGCGCACCCTCGCCGGCTTCCACTGCTCGGGCGAGCCGCTAGGATTGCTCTGCCCCACCGGTCCCGTTCCAAGCCAGCTACCTGCGTGAAACTGCACAATATGCTCACAAGCACCCTGTTCTTCACATGTAGAGGCAAGAAAGAGGCAGAATCGGTCTAATTCGGCCAGTCTGACAGTAAATGTGGTGGAGAGCAAAACAGCCGTTTCAGAGCGATAGGATGCTTTTTTGCACATTTCGACTTAAAAAGGCCCTGTCCTCACTGAATATTGAGCTGCAATGTGTGATTTGGATGAGGTTTTATCATTACAAGCTCGCATGGGATGTGTAATGAGGGAAAAAGCATGATTTTTATCCTCCACGAGAGGGGCCCTGACAGCGCCCCATTCATCCGGCTGAACGCGCACCCTCGCCGGCTTCCACTGCTCGGGCGAGCCGCTAGGATTGCTCTGCCCCCCCGGTCCCGTTCCAAGCCAGCTACCTGCGTGAAACTGCACAATATGCTCACAAGCACCCTGTTCTTCACATGTAGAGGCAAGAAAGAGGCAGAATCGGTCTAATTCGGCCAGTCTGACGGTAAATGTGGTGGAGAGCAAAACAGCCGTTTCAGAGCGATAGGATGCTTTTTTGCAGAAAGAGGCAGAATCGGTCTAATTCGGCCAGTCTGACAGTAAATGTGGTGGAGAGCAAAACAGCCGTTTCAGAGCGATAGGATGCTTTTTTGCACATTTCGACTTAAAAAGGCCCTGTCCTCACTGAATATTGAGCTGCAATGTGTGATTTGGATGAGGTTTTATCATTACAAGCTCGCATGGGATGTGTAATGAGGGAAAAAGCATGATTTTTATCCTCCACGAGAGGGGCCCTGACAGCGCCCCATTCATCCGGCTGAACGCGCACCCTCGCCGGCTTCCACTGCTCGGGCGAGCCGCTAGGATTGCTCTGCCCCACCGGTCCCGTTCCAAGCCAGCTACCTGCGTGAAACTGCACAATATGCTCACAAGCACCCTGTTCTTCACATGTAGAGGCAAGAAAGAGGCAGAATCGGTCTAATTCGGCCAGTCTGACAGTAAATGTGGTGGAGAGCAAAACAGCCGTTTCAGAGCGATAGGATGCTTTTTTGCACATTTCGACTTAAAAAGGCCCTGTCCTCACTGAATATTGAGCTGCAATGTGTGATTTGGATGAGGTTTTATCATTACAAGCTCGCATGGGATGTGTAATGAGGGAAAAAGCATGATTTTTATCCTCCACGAGAGGGGCCCTGACAGCGCCCCATTCATCCGGCTGAACGCGCACCCTCGCCGGCTTCCACTGCTCGGGCGAGCCGCTAGGATTGCTCTGCCCCACCGGTCCCGTTCCAAGCCAGCTACCTGCGTGAAACTGCACAATATGCTCACAAGCACCCTGTTCTTCACATGTAGAGGCAAGAAAGAGGCAGAATCGGTCTAATTCGGCCAGTCTGACAGTAAATGTGGTGGAGAGCAAAACAGCCGTTTCAGAGCGATAGGATGCTTTTTTGCAGAAAGAGGCAGAATCGGTCTAATTCGGCCAGTCTGACAGTAAATGTGGTGGAGAGCAAAACAGCCGTTTCAGAGCGATAGGATGCTTTTTTGCACATTTCGACTTAAAAAGGCCCTGTCCTCACTGAATATTGAGCTGCAATGTGTGATTTGGATGAGGTTTTATCATTACAAGCTCGCATGGGATGTGTAATGAGGGAAAAAGCATGATTTTTATCCTCCACGAGAGGGGCCCTGACAGCGCCCCATTCATCCGGCTGAACGCGCACCCTCGCCGGCTTCCACTGCTCGGGCGAGCCGCTAGGATTGCTCTGCCCCACCGGTCCCGTTCCAAGCCAGCTACCTGCGTGAAACTGCACAATATGCTCACAAGCACCCTGTTCTTCACATGTAGAGGCAAGAAAGAGGCAGAATCGGTCTAATTCGGCCAGTCTGACAGTAAATGTGGTGGAGAGCAAAACAGCCGTTTCAGAGCGATAGGATGCTTTTTTGCACATTTCGACTTAAAAAGGCCCTGTCCTCACTGAATATTGATCTGCAATGTGTGATTTGGATGAGGTTTTATCATTACAAGCTCGCATGGGATGTGTAATGAGGGAAAAAGCATGATTTTTATCCTCCACGAGAGGGGCCCTGACAGCGCCCCATTCATCCGGCTGAACGCGCACCCTCGCCGGCTTCCACTGCTCGGGCGAGCCGCTAGGATTGCTCTGCCCCACCGGTCCCGTTCCAAGCCAGCTACCTGCGTGAAACTGCACAATATGCTCACAAGCACCCTGTTCTTCACATGTAGAGGCAAGAAAGAGGCAGAATCGGTCTAATTCGGCCAGTCTGACAGTAAATGTGGTGGAGAGCAAAACAGCCGTTTCAGAGCGATAGGATGCTTTTTTGCACATTTCGACTTAAAAAGGCCCTGTCCTCACTGAATATTGAGCTGCAATGTGTGATTTGGATGAGGTTTTATCATTACAAGCTCGCATGGGATGTGTAATGAGGGAAAAAGCATGATTTTTATCCTCCACGAGAGGGGCCCTGACAGCGCCCCATTCATCCGGCTGAACGCGCACCCTCGCCGGCTTCCACTGCTCGGGCGAGCCGCTAGGATTGCTCTGCCCCACCGGTCCCGTTCCAAGCCAGCTACCTGCGTGAAACTGCACAATATGCTCACAAGCACCCTGTTCTTCACATGTAGAGGCAAGAAAGAGGCAGAATCGGTCTAATTCGGCCAGTCTGACAGTAAATGTGGTGGAGAGCAAAACAGCCGTTTCAGAGCGATAGGATGCTTTTTTGCACATTTCGACTTAAAAAGGCCCTGTCCTCACTGAATATTGAGCTGCAATGTGTGATTTGGATGAGGTTTTATCATTACAAGCTCGCATGGGATGTGTAATGAGGGAAAAAGCATGATTTTTATCCTCCACGAGAGGGGCCCTGACAGCGCCCCATTCATCCGGCTGAACGCGCACCCTCGCCGGCTTCCACTGCTCGGGCGAGCCGCTAGGATTGCTCTGCCCCACCGGTCCCGTTCCAAGCCAGCTACCTGCGTGAAACTGCACAATATGCTCACAAGCACCCTGTTCTTCACATGTAGAGGCAAGAAAGAGGCAGAATCGGTCTAATTCGGCCAGTCTGACAGTAAATGTGGTGGAGAGCAAAACAGCCGTTTCAGAGCGATAGGATGCTTTTTTGCAGAAAGAGGCAGAATCGGTCTAATTCGGCCAGTCTGACAGTAAATGTGGTGGAGAGCAAAACAGCCGTTTCAGAGCGATAGGATGCTTTTTTGCACATTTCGACTTAAAAAGGCCCTGTCCTCACTGAATATTGAGCTGCAATGTGTGATTTGGATGAGGTTTTATCATTACAAGCTCGCATGGGATGTGTAATGAGGGAAAAAGCATGATTTTTATCCTCCACGAGAGGGGCCCTGACAGCGCCCCATTCATCCGGCTGAACGCGCACCCTCGCCGGCTTCCACTGCTCGGGCGAGCCGCTAGGATTGCTCTGCCCCACCGGTCCCGTTCCAAGCCAGCTACCTGCGTGAAACTGCACAATATGCTCACAAGCACCCTGTTCTTCACATGTAGAGGCAAGAAAGAGGCAGAATCGGTCTAATTCGGCCAGTCTGACAGTAAATGTGGTGGAGAGCAAAACAGCCGTTTCAGAGCGATAGGATGCTTTTTTGCACATTTCGACTTAAAAAGGCCCTGTCCTCACTGAATATTGAGCTGCAATGTGTGATTTGGATGAGGTTTTATCATTACAAGCTCGCATGGGATGTGTAATGAGGGAAAAAGCATGATTTTTATCCTCCACGAGAGGGGCCCTGACAGCGCCCCATTCATCCGGCTGAACGCGCACCCTCGCCGGCTTCCACTGCTCGGGCGAGCCGCTAGGATTGCTCTGCCCCCCCGGTCCCGTTCCAAGCCAGCTACCTGCGTGAAACTGCACAATATGCTCACAAGCACCCTGTTCTTCACATGTAGAGGCAAGAAAGAGGCAGAATCGGTCTAATTCGGCCAGTCTGACGGTAAATGTGGTGGAGAGCAAAACAGCCGTTTCAGAGCGATAGGATGCTTTTTTGCAGAAAGAGGCAGAATCGGTCTAATTCGGCCAGTCTGACAGTAAATGTGGTGGAGAGCAAAACAGCCGTTTCAGAGCGATAGGATGCTTTTTTGCACATTTCGACTTAAAAAGGCCCTGTCCTCACTGAATATTGAGCTGCAATGTGTGATTTGGATGAGGTTTTATCATTACAAGCTCGCATGGGATGTGTAATGAGGGAAAAAGCATGATTTTTATCCTCCACGAGAGGGGCCCTGACAGCGCCCCATTCATCCGGCTGAACGCGCACCCTCGCCGGCTTCCACTGCTCGGGCGAGCCGCTAGGATTGCTCTGCCCCACCGGTCCCGTTCCAAGCCAGCTACCTGCGTGAAACTGCACAATATGCTCACAAGCACCCTGTTCTTCACATGTAGAGGCAAGAAAGAGGCAGAATCGGTCTAATTCGGCCAGTCTGACAGTAAATGTGGTGGAGAGCAAAACAGCCGTTTCAGAGCGATAGGATGCTTTTTTGCACATTTCGACTTAAAAAGGCCCTGTCCTCACTGAATATTGAGCTGCAATGTGTGATTTGGATGAGGTTTTATCATTACAAGCTCGCATGGGATGTGTAATGAGGGAAAAAGCATGATTTTTATCCTCCACGAGAGGGGCCCTGACAGCGCCCCATTCATCCGGCTGAACGCGCACCCTCGCCGGCTTCCACTGCTCGGGCGAGCCGCTAGGATTGCTCTGCCCCACCGGTCCCGTTCCAAGCCAGCTACCTGCGTGAAACTGCACAATATGCTCACAAGCACCCTGTTCTTCACATGTAGAGGCAAGAAAGAGGCAGAATCGGTCTAATTCGGCCAGTCTGACAGTAAATGTGGTGGAGAGCAAAACAGCCGTTTCAGAGCGATAGGATGCTTTTTTGCAGAAAGAGGCAGAATCGGTCTAATTCGGCCAGTCTGACAGTAAATGTGGTGGAGAGCAAAACAGCCGTTTCAGAGCGATAGGATGCTTTTTTGCACATTTCGACTTAAAAAGGCCCTGTCCTCACTGAATATTGAGCTGCAATGTGTGATTTGGATGAGGTTTTATCATTACAAGCTCGCATGGGATGTGTAATGAGGGAAAAAGCATGATTTTTATCCTCCACGAGAGGGGCCCTGACAGCGCCCCATTCATCCGGCTGAACGCGCACCCTCGCCGGCTTCCACTGCTCGGGCGAGCCGCTAGGATTGCTCTGCCCCACCGGTCCCGTTCCAAGCCAGCTACCTGCGTGAAACTGCACAATATGCTCACAAGCACCCTGTTCTTCACATGTAGAGGCAAGAAAGAGGCAGAATCGGTCTAATTCGGCCAGTCTGACAGTAAATGTGGTGGAGAGCAAAACAGCCGTTTCAGAGCGATAGGATGCTTTTTTGCACATTTCGACTTAAAAAGGCCCTGTCCTCACTGAATATTGATCTGCAATGTGTGATTTGGATGAGGTTTTATCATTACAAGCTCGCATGGGATGTGTAATGAGGGAAAAAGCATGATTTTTATCCTCCACGAGAGGGGCCCTGACAGCGCCCCATTCATCCGGCTGAACGCGCACCCTCGCCGGCTTCCACTGCTCGGGCGAGCCGCTAGGATTGCTCTGCCCCACCGGTCCCGTTCCAAGCCAGCTACCTGCGTGAAACTGCACAATATGCTCACAAGCACCCTGTTCTTCACATGTAGAGGCAAGAAAGAGGCAGAATCGGTCTAATTCGGCCAGTCTGACAGTAAATGTGGTGGAGAGCAAAACAGCCGTTTCAGAGCGATAGGATGCTTTTTTGCACATTTCGACTTAAAAAGGCCCTGTCCTCACTGAATATTGAGCTGCAATGTGTGATTTGGATGAGGTTTTATCATTACAAGCTCGCATGGGATGTGTAATGAGGGAAAAAGCATGATTTTTATCCTCCACGAGAGGGGCCCTGACAGCGCCCCATTCATCCGGCTGAACGCGCACCCTCGCCGGCTTCCACTGCTCGGGCGAGCCGCTAGGATTGCTCTGCCCCACCGGTCCCGTTCCAAGCCAGCTACCTGCGTGAAACTGCACAATATGCTCACAAGCACCCTGTTCTTCACATGTAGAGGCAAGAAAGAGGCAGAATCGGTCTAATTCGGCCAGTCTGACAGTAAATGTGGTGGAGAGCAAAACAGCCGTTTCAGAGCGATAGGATGCTTTTTTGCACATTTCGACTTAAAAAGGCCCTGTCCTCACTGAATATTGAGCTGCAATGTGTGATTTGGATGAGGTTTTATCATTACAAGCTCGCATGGGATGTGTAATGAGGGAAAAAGCATGATTTTTATCCTCCACGAGAGGGGCCCTGACAGCGCCCCATTCATCCGGCTGAACGCGCACCCTCGCCGGCTTCCACTGCTCGGGCGAGCCGCTAGGATTGCTCTGCCCCACCGGTCCCGTTCCAAGCCAGCTACCTGCGTGAAACTGCACAATATGCTCACAAGCACCCTGTTCTTCACATGTAGAGGCAAGAAAGAGGCAGAATCGGTCTAATTCGGCCAGTCTGACAGTAAATGTGGTGGAGAGCAAAACAGCCGTTTCAGAGCGATAGGATGCTTTTTTGCACATTTCGACTTAAAAAGGCCCTGTCCTCACTGAATATTGAGCTGCAATGTGTGATTTGGATGAGGTTTTATCATTACAAGCTCGCATGGGTTGTGTAATGAGGGAAAAAGCATGATTTTTATCCTCCACGAGAGGGGCCCTGACAGCGCCCCATTCATCCGGCTGAACGCGCACCCTCGCCGGCTTCCACTGCTCGGGCGAGCCGCTAGGATTGCTCTGCCCCACCGGTCCCGTTCCAAGCCAGCTACCTGCGTGAAACTGCACAATATGCTCACAAGCACCCTGTTCTTCACATGTAGAGGCAAGAAAGAGGCAGAATCGGTCTAATTCGGCCAGTCTGACAGTAAATGTGGTGGAGAGCAAAACAGCCGTTTCAGAGCGATAGGATGCTTTTTTGCAGAAAGAGGCAGAATCGGTCTAATTCGGCCAGTCTGACAGTAAATGTGGTGGAGAGCAAAACAGCCGTTTCAGAGCGATAGGATGCTTTTTTGCACATTTCGACTTAAAAAGGCCCTGTCCTCACTGAATATTGAGCTGCAATGTGTGATTTGGATGAGGTTTTATCATTACAAGCTCGCATGGGATGTGTAATGAGGGAAAAAGCATGATTTTTATCCTCCACGAGAGGGGCCCTGACAGCGCCCCATTCATCCGGCTGAACGCGCACCCTCGCCGGCTTCCACTGCTCGGGCGAGCCGCTAGGATTGCTCTGCCCCACCGGTCCCGTTCCAAGCCAGCTACCTGCGTGAAACTGCACAATATGCTCACAAGCACCCTGTTCTTCACATGTAGAGGCAAGAAAGAGGCAGAATCGGTCTAATTCGGCCAGTCTGACAGTAAATGTGGTGGAGAGCAAAACAGCCGTTTCAGAGCGATAGGATGCTTTTTTGCACATTTCGACTTAAAAAGGCCCTGTCCTCACTGAATATTGAGCTGCAATGTGTGATTTGGATGAGGTTTTATCATTACAAGCTCGCATGGGATGTGTAATGAGGGAAAAAGCATGATTTTTATCCTCCACGAGAGGGGCCCTGACAGCGCCCCATTCATCCGGCTGAACGCGCACCCTCGCCGGCTTCCACTGCTCGGGCGAGCCGCTAGGATTGCTCTGCCCCCCCGGTCCCGTTCCAAGCCAGCTACCTGCGTGAAACTGCACAATATGCTCACAAGCACCCTGTTCTTCACATGTAGAGGCAAGAAAGAGGCAGAATCGGTCTAATTCGGCCAGTCTGACAGTAAATGTGGTGGAGAGCAAAACAGCCGTTTCAGAGCGATAGGATGCTTTTTTGCAGAAAGAGGCAGAATCGGTCTAATTCGGCCAGTCTGACAGTAAATGTGGTGGAGAGCAAAACAGCCGTTTCAGAGCGATAGGATGCTTTTTTGCACATTTCGACTTAAAAAGGCCCTGTCCTCACTGAATATTGAGCTGCAATGTGTGATTTGGATGAGGTTTTATCATTACAAGCTCGCATGGGATGTGTAATGAGGGAAAAAGCATGATTTTTATCCTCCACGAGAGGGGCCCTGACAGCGCCCCATTCATCCGGCTGAACGCGCACCCTCGCCGGCTTCCACTGCTCGGGCGAGCCGCTAGGATTGCTCTGCCCCCCCGGTCCCGTTCCAAGCCAGCTACCTGCGTGAAACTGCACAATATGCTCACAAGCACCCTGTTCTTCACATGTAGAGGCAAGAAAGAGGCAGAATCGGTCTAATTCGGCCAGTCTGACAGTAAATGTGGTGGAGAGCAAAACAGCCGTTTCAGAGCGATAGGATGCTTTTTTGCAGAAAGAGGCAGAATTGGTCTAATTCGGCCAGTCTGACAGTAAATGTGGTGGAGAGCAAAACAGCCGTTTCAGAGCGATAGGATGCTTTTTTGCACATTTCGACTTAAAAAGGCCCTGTCCTCACTGAATATTGAGCTGCAATGTGTGATTTGGATGAGGTTTTATCATTACAAGCTCGCATGGGATGTGTAATGAGGGAAAAAGCATGATTTTTATCCTCCACGAGAGGGGCCCTGACAGCGCCCCATTCATCCGGCTGAACGCGCACCCTCGCCGGCTTCCACTGCTCGGGCGAGCCGCTAGGATTGCTCTGCCCCACCGGTCCCGTTCCAAGCCAGCTACCTGCGTGAAACTGCACAATATGCTCACAAGCACCCTGTTCTTCACATGTAGAGGCAAGAAAGAGGCAGAATCGGTCTAATTCGGCCAGTCTGACAGTAAATGTGGTGGAGAGCAAAACAGCCGTTTCAGAGCGATAGGATGCTTTTTTGCACATTTCGACTTAAAAAGGCCCTGTCCTCACTGAATATTGAGCTGCAATGTGTGATTTGGATGAGGTTTTATCATTACAAGCTCGCATGGGATGTGTAATGAGGGAAAAAGCATGATTTTTATCCTCCACGAGAGGGGCCCTGACAGCGCCCCATTCATCCGGCTGAACGCGCACCCTCGCCGGCTTCCACTGCTCGGGCGAGCCGCTAGGATTGCTCTGCCCCACCGGTCCCGTTCCAAGCCAGCTACCTGCGTGAAACTGCACAATATGCTCACAAGCACCCTGTTCTTCACATGTAGAGGCAAGAAAGAGGCAGAATCGGTCTAATTCGGCCAGTCTGACAGTAAATGTGGTGGAGAGCAAAACAGCCGTTTCAGAGCGATAGGATGCTTTTTTGCAGAAAGAGGCAGAATCGGTCTAATTCGGCCAGTCTGACAGTAAATGTGGTGGAGAGCAAAACAGCCGTTTCAGAGCGATAGGATGCTTTTTTGCACATTTCGACTTAAAAAGGCCCTGTCCTCACTGAATATTGAGCTGCAATGTGTGATTTGGATGAGGTTTTATCATTACAAGCTCGCATGGGATGTGTAATGAGGGAAAAAGCATGATTTTTATCCTCCACGAGAGGGGCCCTGACAGCGCCCCATTCATCCGGCTGAACGCGCACCCTCGCCGGCTTCCACTGCTCGGGCGAGCCGCTAGGATTGCTCTGCCCCACCGGTCCCGTTCCAAGCCAGCTACCTGCGTGAAACTGCACAATATGCTCACAAGCACCCTGTTCTTCACATGTAGAGGCAAGAAAGAGGCAGAATCGATCTAATTCGGCCAGTCTGACAGTAAATGTGGTGGAGAGCAAAACAGCCGTTTCAGAGCGATAGGATGCTTTTTTGCACATTTCGACTTAAAAAGGCCCTGTCCTCACTGAATATTGATCTGCAATGTGTGATTTGGATGAGGTTTTATCATTACAAGCTCGCATGGGATGTGTAATGAGGGAAAAAGCATGATTTTTATCCTCCACGAGAGGGGCCCTGACAGCGCCCCATTCATCCGGCTGAACGCGCACCCTCGCCGGCTTCCACTGCTCGGGCGAGCCGCTAGGATTGCTCTGCCCCACCGGTCCCGTTCCAAGCCAGCTACCTGCGTGAAACTGCACAATATGCTCACAAGCACCCTGTTCTTCACATGTAGAGGCAAGAAAGAGGCAGAATCGGTCTAATTCGGCCAGTCTGACAGTAAATGTGGTGGAGAGCAAAACAGCCGTTTCAGAGCGATAGGATGCTTTTTTGCACATTTCGACTTAAAAAGGCCCTGTCCTCACTGAATATTGAGCTGCAATGTGTGATTTGGATGAGGTTTTATCATTACAAGCTCGCATGGGATGTGTAATGAGGGAAAAAGCATGATTTTTATCCTCCACGAGAGGGGCCCTGACAGCGCCCCATTCATCCGGCTGAACGCGCACCCTCGCCGGCTTCCACTGCTCGGGCGAGCCGCTAGGATTGCTCTGCCCCACCGGTCCCGTTCCAAGCCAGCTACCTGCGTGAAACTGCACAATATGCTCACAAGCACCCTGTTCTTCACATGTAGAGGCAAGAAAGAGGCAGAATCGGTCTAATTCGGCCAGTCTGACAGTAAATGTGGTGGAGAGCAAAACAGCCGTTTCAGAGCGATAGGATGCTTTTTTTGCACATTTCGACTTAAAAAGGCCCTGTCCTCACTGAATATTGAGCTGCAATGTGTGATTTGGATGAGGTTTTATCATTACAAGCTCGCATGGGATGTGTAATGAGGGAAAAAGCATGATTTTTATCCTCCACGAGAGGGGCCCTGACAGCGCCCCATTCATCCGGCTGAACGCGCACCCTCGCCGGCTTCCACTGCTCGGGCGAGCCGCTAGGATTGCTCTGCCCCACCGGTCCCGTTCCAAGCCAGCTACCTGCGTGAAACTGCACAATATGCTCACAAGCACCCTGTTCTTCACATGTAGAGGCAAGAAAGAGGCAGAATCGGTCTAATTCGGCCAGTCTGACAGTAAATGTGGTGGAGAGCAAAACAGCCGTTTCAGAGCGATAGGATGCTTTTTTGCAGAAAGAGGCAGAATCGGTCTAATTCGGCCAGTCTGACAGTAAATGTGGTGGAGAGCAAAACAGCCGTTTCAGAGCGATAGGATGCTTTTTTGCACATTTCGACTTAAAAAGGCCCTGTCCTCACTGAATATTGAGCTGCAATGTGTGATTTGGATGAGGTTTTATCATTACAAGCTCGCATGGGATGTGTAATGAGGGACAAAGCATGATTTTTATCCTCCACGAGAGGGGCCCTGACAGCGCCCCATTCATCCGGCTGAACGCGCACCCTCGCCGGCTTCCACTGCTCGGGCGATCCGCTAGGATTGCTCTGCCCCACCGGTCCCGTTCCAAGCCAGCTACCTGCGTGAAACTGCACAATATGCTCACAAGCACCCTGTTCTTCACATGTAGAGGCAAGAAAGAGGCAGAATCGGTCTAATTCGGCCAGTCTGACAGTAAATGTGGTGGAGAGCAAAACAGCCGTTTCAGAGCGATAGGATGCTTTTTTTGCACATTTCGACTTAAAAAGGCCCTGTCCTCACTGAATATTGAGCTGCAATGTGTGATTTGGATGAGGTTTTATCATTACAAGCTCGCATGGGATGTGTAATGAGGGAAAAAGCATGATTTTTATCCTCCACGAGAGGGGCCTGACAGCGCCCCATTCATCCGGCTGAACGCGCACCCTCGCCGGCTTCCACTGCTCGGGCGAGCCGCTAGGATTGCTCTGCCCCACCGGTCCCGTTCCAAGCCAGCTACCTGCGTGAAACTGCACAATATGCTCACAAGCACCCTGTTCTTCACATGTAGAGGCAAGAAAGAGGCAGAATCGGTCTAATTCGGCCAGTCTGACAGTAAATGTGGTGGAGAGCAAAACAGCCGTTTCAGAGCGATAGGATGCTTTTTTGCACATTTCGACTTAAAAAGGCCCTGTCCTCACTGAATATTGAGCTGCAATGTGTGATTTGGATGAGGTTTTATCATTACAAGCTCGCATGGGATGTGTAATGAGGGAAAAAGCATGATTTTTATCCTCCACGAGAGGGGCCCTGACAGCGCCCCATTCATCCGGCTGAACGCGCACCCTCGCCGGCTTCCACTGCTCGGGCGAGCCGCTAGGATTGCTCTGCCCCACCGGTCCCGTTCCAAGCCAGCTACCTGCTTGAAACTGCACAATATGCTCACAAGCACCCTGTTCTTCACATGTAGAGGCAAGAAAGAGGCAGAATCGGTCTAATTCGGCCAGTCTGACAGTAAATGTGGTGGAGAGCAAAACAGCCGTTTCAGAGCGATAGGATGCATTTTTGCACATTTCGACTTAAAAAGGCCCTGTCCTCACTGAATATTGAGCTGCAATGTGTGATTTGGATGAGGTTTTATCATTACAAGCTCGCATGGGATGTGTAATGAGGGAAAAAGCATGATTTTTATCCTCCACGAGAGGGGCCCTGACAGCGCCCCATTCATCCGGCTGAACGCGCACCCTCGCCGGCTTCCACTGCTCGGGCGAGCCGCTAGGATTGCTCTGCCCCACCGGTCCCGTTCCAAGCCAGCTACCTGCGTGAAACTGCACAATATGCTCACAAGCACCCTGTTCTTCACATGTAGAGGCAAGAAAGAGGCAGAATCGGTCTAATTCGGCCAGTCTGACAGTAAATGTGGTGGAGAGCAAAACAGCCGTTTCAGAGCGATAGGATGCTTTTTTTGCACATTTCGACTTAAAAAGGCCCTGTCCTCACTGAATATTGAGCTGCAATGTGTGATTTGGATGAGGTTTTATCATTACAAGCTCGCATGGGATGTGTAATGAGGGAAAAAGCATGATTTTTATCCTCCACGAGAGGGGCCCTGACAGCGCCCCATTCATCCGGCTGAACGCGCACCCTCGCCGGCTTCCACTGCTCGGGCGAGCCGCTAGGATTGCTCTGCCCCACCGGTCCCGTTCCAAGCCAGCTACCTGCGTGAAACTGCACAATATGCTCACAAGCACCCTGTTCTTCACATGTAGAGGCAAGAAAGAGGCAGAATCGGTCTAATTCGGCCAGTCTGACAGTAAATGTGGTGGAGAGCAAAACAGCCGTTTCAGAGCGATAGGATGCTTTTTTTGCACATTTCGACTTAAAAAGGCCCTGTCCTCACTGAATATTGAGCTGCAATGTGTGATTTGGATGAGGTTTTATCATTACAAGCTCGCATGGGATGTGTAATGAGGGAAAAAGCATGATTTTTATCCTCCACGAGAGGGGCCCTGACAGCGCCCCATTCATCCGGCTGAACGCGCACCCTCGCCGGCTTCCACTGCTCGGGCGAGCCGCTAGGATTGCTCTGCCCCACCGGTCCCGTTCCAAGCCAGCTACCTGCGTGAAACTGCACAATATGCTCACAAGCACCCTGTTCTTCACATGTAGAGGCAAGAAAGAGGCAGAATCGGTCTAATTCGGCCAGTCTGACAGTAAATGTGGTGGAGAGCAAAACAGCCGTTTCAGAGCGATAGGATGCTTTTTTTGCACATTTCGACTTAAAAAGGCCCTGTCCTCACTGAATATTGAGCTGCAATGTGTGATTTGGATGAGGTTTTATCATTACAAGCTCGCATGGGATGTGTAATGAGGGAAAAAGCATGATTTTTATCCTCCACGAGAGGGGCCCTGACAGCGCCCCATTCATCCGGCTGAACGCGCACCCTCGCCGGCTTCCACTGCTCGGGCGAGCCGCTAGGATTGCTCTGCCCCACCGGTCCCGTTCCAAGCCAGCTACCTGCGTGAAACTGCACAATATGCTCACA
Organism: Chelon labrosus; assembly: GCF_963514085.1. Classification (NCBI taxonomy): domain Eukaryota; kingdom Metazoa; phylum Chordata; class Actinopteri; order Mugiliformes; family Mugilidae; genus Chelon; species Chelon labrosus. The sequence goes on from NW_028181478.1 coordinate 72,375, forward strand.
AGCACCCTGTTCTTCACATGTAGAGGCAAGAAAGAGGCAGAATCGGTCTAATTAATTCGGCCAGTCTGACAGTAAATGTGGTGGAGAGCAAAACAGCCGTTTCAGAGCGATAGGATGCTTTTTTGCACATTTCGACTTAAAAAGGCCCTGTCCTCACTGAATATTGAGCTGCAATGTGTGATTTGGATGAGGTTTTATCATTACAAGCTCGCATGGGATGTGTAATGAGGGAAAAAGCATGATTTTTATCCTCCACGAGAGGGGCCCTGACAGCGCCCCATTCATCCGGCTGAACGCGCACCCTCGCCGGCTTCCACTGCTCGGGCGAGCCGCTAGGATTGCTCTGCCCCACCGGTCCCGTTCCAAGCCAGCTACCTGCGTGAAACTGCACAATATGCTCACAAGCACCCTGTTCTTCACATGTAGAGGCAAGAAAGAGGCAGAATCGGTCTAATTCGGCCAGTCTGACAGTAAATGTGGTGGAGAGCAAAACAGCCGTTTCAGAGCGATAGGATGCTTTTTTTGCACATTTCGACTTAAAAAGGCCCTGTCCTCACTGAATATTGAGCTGCAATGTGTGATTTGGATGAGGTTTTATCATTACAAGCTCGCATGGGATGTGTAATGAGGGAAAAAGCATGATTTTTATCCTCCACGAGAGGGGCCCTGACAGCGCCCCATTCATCCGGCTGAACGCGCACCCTCGCCGGCTTCCACTGCTCGGGCGAGCCGCTAGGATTGCTCTGCCCCACCGGTCCCGTTCCAAGCCAGCTACCTGCGTGAAACTGCACAATATGCTCACAAGCACCCTGTTCTTCACATGTAGAGGCAAGAAAGAGGCAGAATCGGTCTAATTCGGCCAGTCTGACAGTAAATGTGGTGGAGAGCAAAACAGCCGTTTCAGAGCGATAGGATGCTTTTTTTGCACATTTCGACTTAAAAAGGCCCTGTCCTCACTGAATATTGAGCTGCAATGTGTGATTTGGATGAGGTTTTATCATTACAAGCTCGCATGGGATGTGTAATGAGGGAAAAAGCATGATTTTTATCCTCCACGAGAGGGGCCCTGACAGCGCCCCATTCATCCGGCTGAACGCGCACCCTCGCCGGCTTCCACTGCTCGGGCGAGCCGCTAGGATTGCTCTGCCCCACCGGTCCCGTTCCAAGCCAGCTACCTGCGTGAAACTGCACAATATGCTCACAAGCACCCTGTTCTTCACATGTAGAGGCAAGAAAGAGGCAGAATCGGTCTTATTCGGCCAGTCTGACAGTAAATGTGGTGGAGAGCAAAACAGCCGTTTCAGAGCGATAGGATGCTTTTTTGCACATTTCGACTTAAAAAGGCCCTGTCCTCACTGAATATTGAGCTGCAATGTGTGATTTGGATGAGGTTTTATCATTACAAGCTCGCATGGGATGTGTAATGAGGGAAAAAGCATGATTTTTATCCTCCACGAGAGGGGCCCTGACAGCGCCCCATTCATCCGGCTGAACGCGCACCCTCGCCGGCTTCCACTGCTCGGGCGAGCCGCTAGGATTGCTCTGCCCCACCGGTCCCGTTCCAAGCCAGCTACCTGCGTGAAACTGCACAATATGCTCACAAGCACCCTGTTCTTCACATGTAGAGGCAAGAAAGAGGCAGAATCGGTCTAATTCGGCCAGTCTGACAGTAAATGTGGTGGAGAGCAAAACAGCCGTTTCAGAGCGATAGGATGCTTTTTTGCACATTTCGACTTAAAAAGGCCCTGTCCTCACTGAATATTGAGCTGCAATGTGTGATTTGGATGAGGTTTTATCATTACAAGCTCGCATGGATGTGTAATGAGGGAAAAAGCATGATTTTTATCCTCCACGAGAGGGGCCCTGACAGCGCCCCATTCATCCGGCTGAACGCGCACCCTCGCCGGCTTCCACTGCTCGGGCGAGCCGCTAGGATTGCTCTGCCCCACCGGTCCCGTTCCAAGCCAGCTACCTGCGTGAAACTGCACAATATGCTCACAAGCACCCTGTTCTTCACATGTAGAGGCAAGAAAGAGGCAGAATCGGTCTAATTCGGCCAGTCTGACAGTAAATGTGGTGGAGAGCAAAACAGCCGTTTCAGAGCGATAGGATGCTTTTTTGCACATTTCGACTTAAAAAGGCCCTGTCCTCACTGAATATTGAGCTGCAATGTGTGATTTGGATGAGGTTTTATCATTACAAGCTCGCATGGGATGTGTAATGAGGGAAAAAGCATGATTTTTATCCTCCACGAGAGGGGCCCTGACAGCGCCCCATTCATCCGGCTGAACGCGCACCCTCGCCGGCTTCCACTGCTCGGGCGAGCCGCTAGGATTGCTCTGCCCCACCGGTCCCGTTCCAAGCCAGCTACCTGCGTGAAACTGCACAATATGCTCACAAGCACCCTGTTCTTCACATGTAGAGGCAAGAAAGAGGCAGAATCGGTCTAATTCGGCCAGTCTGACAGTAAATGTGGTGGAGAGCAAAACAGCCGTTTCAGAGCGATAGGATGCTTTTTTGCACATTTCGACTTAAAAAGGCCCTGTCCTCACTGAATATTGAGCTGCAATGTGTGATTTGGATGAGGTTTTATCATTACAAGCTCGCATGGGATGTGTAATGAGGGAAAAAGCATGATTTTTATCCTCCACGAGAGGGGCCCTGACAGCGCCCCATTCATCCGGCTGAACGCGCACCCTCGCCGGCTTCCACTGCTCGGGCGAGCCGCTAGGATTGCTCTGCCCCACCGGTCCCGTTCCAAGCCAGCTACCTGCGTGAAACTGCACAATATGCTCACAAGCACCCTGTTCTTCACATGTAGAGGCAAGAAAGAGGCAGAATCGGTCTAATTCGGCCAGTCTGACAGTAAATGTGGTGGAGAGCAAAACAGCCGTTTCAGAGCGATAGGATGCTTTTTTGCACATTTCGACTTAAAAAGGCCCTGTCCTCACTGAATATTGAGCTGCAATGTGTGATTTGGATGAGGTTTTATCATTACAAGCTCGCATGGGATGTGTAATGAGGGAAAAAGCATGATTTTTATCCTCCACGAGAGGGGCCCTGACAGCGCCCCATTCATCCGGCTGAACGCGCACCCTCGCCGGCTTCCACTGCTCGGGCGAGCCGCTAGGATTGCTCTGCCCCACCGGTCCCGTTCCAAGCCAGCTACCTGCGTGAAACTGCACAATATGCTCACAAGCACCCTGTTCTTCACATGTAGAGGCAAGAAAGAGGCAGAATCGGTCTTATTCGGCCAGTCTGACAGTAAATGTGGTGGAGAGCAAAACAGCCGTTTCAGAGCGATAGGATGCTTTTTTGCACATTTCGACTTAAAAAGGCCCTGTCCTCACTGAATATTGAGCTGCAATGTGTGATTTGGATGAGGTTTTATCATTACAAGCTCGCATGGGATGTGTAATGAGGGAAAAAGCATGATTTTTATCCTCCACGAGAGGGGCCCTGACAGCGCCCCATTCATAAAGCTGAACGCGCACCCTCGCCGGCTTCCACTGCTCGGGCGAGCCGCTAGGATTGCTCTGCCCCACCGGTCCCGTTCCAAGCCAGCTACCTGCGTGAAACTGCACAATATGCTCACAAGCACCCTGTTCTTCACATGTAGAGGCAAGAAAGAGGCAGAATCGGTCTAATTCGGCCAGTCTGACAGTAAATGTGGTGGAGAGCAAAACAGCCGTTTCAGAGCGATAGGATGCTTTTTTGCACATTTCGACTTAAAAAGGCCCTGTCCTCACTGAATATTGAGCTGCAATGTGTGATTTGGATGAGGTTTTATCATTACAAGCTCGCATGGGATGTGTAATGAGGGAAAAAGCATGATTTTTATCCTCCACGAGAGGGGCCCTGACAGCGCCCCATTCATCCGGCTGAACGCGCACCCTCGCCGGCTTCCACTGCTCGGGCGAGCCGCTAGGATTGCTCTGCCCCACCGGTCCCGTTCCAAGCCAGCTACCTGCGTGAAACTGCACAATATGCTCACAAGCACCCTGTTCTTCACATGTAGAGGCAAGAAAGAGGCAGAATCGGTCTAATTCGGCCAGTCTGACAGTAAATGTGGTGGAGAGCAAAACAGCCGTTTCAGAGCGATAGGATGCTTTTTTGCACATTTCGACTTAAAAAGGCCCTGTCCTCACTGAATATTGAGCTGCAATGTGTGATTTGGATGAGGTTTTATCATTACAAGCTCGCATGGGATGTGTAATGAGGGAAAAAGCATGATTTTTATCCTCCACGAGAGGGGCCCTGACAGCGCCCCATTCATCCGGCTGAACGCGCACCCTCGCCGGCTTCCACTGCTCGGGCGAGCCGCTAGGATTGCTCTGCCCCACCGGTCCCGTTCCAAGCCAGCTACCTGCGTGAAACTGCACAATATGCTCACAAGCACCCTGTTCTTCACATGTAGAGGCAAGAAAGAGGCAGAATCGGTCTAATTCGGCCAGTCTGACAGTAAATGTGGTGGAGAGCAAAACAGCCGTTTCAGAGCGATAGGATGCTTTTTTGCACATTTCGACTTAAAAAGGCCCTGTCCTCACTGAATATTGAGCTGCAATGTGTGATTTGGATGAGGTTTTATCATTACAAGCTCGCATGGGATGTGTAATGAGGGAAAAAGCATGATTTTTATCCTCCACGAGAGGGGCCCTGACAGCGCCCATTCATCCGGCTGAACGCGCACCCTCGCCGGCTTCCACTGCTCGGGCGAGCCGCTAGGATTGCTCTGCCCCACCGGTCCCGTTCCAAGCCAGCTACCTGCGTGAAACTGCACAATATGCTCACAAGCACCCTGTTCTTCACATGTAGAGGCAAGAAAGAGGCAGAATCGGTCTAATTCGGCCAGTCTGACAGTAAATGTGGTGGAGAGCAAAACAGCCGTTTCAGAGCGATAGGATGCTTTTTTGCACATTTCGACTTAAAAAGGCCCTGTCCTCACTGAATATTGAGCTGCAATGTGTGATTTGGATGAGGTTTTATCATTACAAGCTCGCATGGGATGTGTAATGAGGGAAAAAGCATGATTTTTATCCTCCACGAGAGGGGCCCTGACAGCGCCCCATTCATCCAGCTGAACGCGCACCCTCGCCGGCTTCCACTGCTCGGGCGAGCCGCTAGGATTGCTCTGCCCCACCGGTCCCGTTCCAAGCCAGCTACCTGCGTGAAACTGCACAATATGCTCACAAGCACCCTGTTCTTCACATGTAGAGGCAAGAAAGAGGCAGAATCGGTCTAATTCGGCCAGTCTGACAGTAAATGTGGTGGAGAGCAAAACAGCCGTTTCAGAGCGATAGGATGCTTTTTTGCACATTTCGACTTAAAAAGGCCCTGTCCTCACTGAATATTGAGCTGCAATGTGTGATTTGGATGAGGTTTTATCATTACAAGCTCGCATGGGATGTGTAATGAGGGAAAAAGCATGATTTTTATCCTCCACGAGAGGGGCCCTGACAGCGCCCCATTCATCCGGCTGAACGCGCACCCTCGCCGGCTTCCACTGCTCGGGCGAGCCGCTAGGATTGCTCTGCCCCACCGGTCCCGTTCCAAGCCAGCTACCTGCGTGAAACTGCACAATATGCTCACAAGCACCCTGTTCTTCACATGTAGAGGCAAGAAAGAGGCAGAATCGGTCTTATTCGGCCAGTCTGACAGTAAATGTGGTGGAGAGCAAAACAGCCGTTTCAGAGCGATAGGATGCTTTTTTGCACATTTCGACTTAAAAAGGCCCTGTCCTCACTGAATATTGAGCTGCAATGTGTGATTTGGATGAGGTTTTATCATTACAAGCTCGCATGGGATGTGTAATGAGGGAAAAAGCATGATTTTTATCCTCCACGAGAGGGGCCCTGACAGCGCCCCATTCATAAAGCTGAACGCGCACCCTCGCCGGCTTCCACTGCTCGGGCGAGCCGCTAGGATTGCTCTGCCCCACCGGTCCCGTTCCAAGCCAGCTACCTGCGTGAAACTGCACAATATGCTCACAAGCACCCTGTTCTTCACATGTAGAGGCAAGAAAGAGGCAGAATCGGTCTAATTCGGCCAGTCTGACAGTAAATGTGGTGGAGAGCAAAACAGCCGTTTCAGAGCGATAGGATGCTTTTTTTGCACATTTCGACTTAAAAAGGCCCTGTCCTCACTGAATATTGAGCTGCAATGTGTGATTTGGATGAGGTTTTATCATTACAAGCTCGCATGGGATGTGTAATGAGGGAAAAAGCATGATTTTTATCCTCCACGAGAGGGGCCCTGACAGCGCCCCATTCATCCGGCTGAACGCGCACCCTCGCCGGCTTCCACTGCTCGGGCGAGCCGCTAGGATTGCTCTGCCCCACCGGTCCCGTTCCAAGCCAGCTACCTGCGTGAAACTGCACAATATGCTCACAAGCACCCTGTTCTTCACATGTAGAGGCAAGAAAGAGGCAGAATCGGTCTAATTCGGCCAGTCTGACAGTAAATGTGGTGGAGAGCAAAACAGCCGTTTCAGAGCGATAGGATGCTTTTTTTGCACATTTCGACTTAAAAAGGCCCTGTCCTCACTGAATATTGAGCTGCAATGTGTGATTTGGATGAGGTTTTATCATTACAAGCTCGCATGGGATGTGTAATGAGGGAAAAAGCATGATTTTTATCCTCCACGAGAGGGGCCCTGACAGCGCCCCATTCATCCGGCTGAACGCGCACCCTCGCCGGCTTCCACTGCTCGGGCGAGCCGCTAGGATTGCTCTGCCCCACCGGTCCCGTTCCAAGCCAGCTACCTGCGTGAAACTGCACAATATGCTCACAAGCACCCTGTTCTTCACATGTAGAGGCAAGAAAGAGGCAGAATCGGTCTAATTCGGCCAGTCTGACAGTAAATGTGGTGGAGAGCAAAACAGCCGTTTCAGAGCGATAGGATGCTTTTTTGCACATTTCGACTTAAAAAGGCCCTGTCCTCACTGAATATTGAGCTGCAATGTGTGATTTGGATGAGGTTTTATCATTACAAGCTCGCATGGGATGTGTAATGAGGGAAAAAGCATGATTTTTATCCTCCACGAGAGGGGCCCTGACAGCGCCCCATTCATCCGGCTGAACGCGCACCCTCGCCGGCTTCCACTGCTCGGGCGAGCCGCTAGGATTGCTCTGCCCCACCGGTCCCGTTCCAAGCCAGCTACCTGCGTGAAACTGCACAATATGCTCACAAGCACCCTGTTCTTCACATGTAGAGGCAAGAAAGAGGCAGAATCGGTCTAATTCGGCCAGTCTGACAGTAAATGTGGTGGAGAGCAAAACAGCCGTTTCAGAGCGATAGGATGCTTTTTTGCACATTTCGACTTAAAAAGGCCCTGTCCTCACTGAATATTGAGCTGCAATGTGTGATTTGGATGAGGTTTTATCATTACAAGCTCGCATGGGATGTGTAATGAGGGAAAAAGCATGATTTTTATCCTCCACGAGAGGGGCCCTGACAGCGCCCCATTCATCCGGCTGAACGCGCACCCTCGCCGGCTTCCACTGCTCGGGCGAGCCGCTAGGATTGCTCTGCCCCACCGGTCCCGTTCCAAGCCAGCTACCTGCGTGAAACTGCACAATATGCTCACAAGCACCCTGTTCTTCACATGTAGAGGCAAGAAAGAGGCAGAATCGGTCTAATTCGGCCAGTCTGACAGTAAATGTGGTGGAGAGCAAAACAGCCGTTTCAGAGCGATAGGATGCTTTTTTGCACATTTCGACTTAAAAAGGCCCTGTCCTCACTGAATATTGAGCTGCAATGTGTGATTTGGATGAGGTTTTATCATTACAAGCTCGCATGGGATGTGTAATGAGGGAAAAAGCATGATTTTTATCCTCCACGAGAGGGGCCCTGACAGCGCCCCATTCATCCGGCTGAACGCGCACCCTCGCCGGCTTCCACTGCTCGGGCGAGCCGCTAGGATTGCTCTGCCCCACCGGTCCCGTTCCAAGCCAGCTACCTGCGTGAAACTGCACAATATGCTCACAAGCACCCTGTTCTTCACATGTAGAGGCAAGAAAGAGGCAGAATCGGTCTAATTCGGCCAGTCTGACAGTAAATGTGGTGGAGAGCAAAACAGCCGTTTCAGAGCGATAGGATGCTTTTTTGCACATTTCGACTTAAAAAGGCCCTGTCCTCACTGAATATTGAGCTGCAATGTGTGATTTGGATGAGGTTTTATCATTACAAGCTCGCATGGGATGTGTAATGAGGGAAAAAGCATGATTTTTATCCTCCACGAGAGGGGCCCTGACAGCGCCCCATTCATCCGGCTGAACGCGCACCCTCGCCGGCTTCCACTGCTCGGGCGAGCCGCTAGGATTGCTCTGCCCCACCGGTCCCGTTCCAAGCCAGCTACCTGCGTGAAACTGCACAATATGCTCACAAGCACCCTGTTCTTCACATGTAGAGGCAAGAAAGAGGCAGAATCGGTCTAATTCGGCCAGTCTGACAGTAAATGTGGTGGAGAGCAAAACAGCCGTTTCAGAGCGATAGGATGCTTTTTTGCACATTTCGACTTAAAAAGGCCCTGTCCTCACTGAATATTGAGCTGCAATGTGTGATTTGGATGAGGTTTTATCATTACAAGCTCGCATGGGATGTGTAATGAGGGAAAAAGCATGATTTTTATCCTCCACGAGAGGGGCCCTGACAGCGCCCCATTCATCCGGCTGAACGCGCACCCTCGCCGGCTTCCACTGCTCGGGCGAGCCGCTAGGATTGCTCTGCCCCACCGGTCCCGTTCCAAGCCAGCTACCTGCGTGAAACTGCACAATATGCTCACAAGCACCCTGTTCTTCACATGTAGAGGCAAGAAAGAGGCAGAATCGGTCTAATTCGGCCAGTCTGACAGTAAATGTGGTGGAGAGCAAAACAGCCGTTTCAGAGCGATAGGATGCTTTTTTGCACATTTCGACTTAAAAAGGCCCTGTCCTCACTGAATATTGAGCTGCAATGTGTGATTTGGATGAGGTTTTATCATTACAAGCTCGCATGGGATGTGTAATGAGGGAAAAAGCATGATTTTTATCCTCCACGAGAGGGGCCCTGACAGCGCCCCATTCATCCGGCTGAACGCGCACCCTCGCCGGCTTCCACTGCTCGGGCGAGCCGCTAGGATTGCTCTGCCCCACCGGTCCCGTTCCAAGCCAGCTACCTGCTTGAAACTGCACAATATGCTCACAAGCACCCTGTTCTTCACA